>NC_044978.1:144519761-144637261 GCF_008728515.1 Papio anubis
ATAAAACACAGTTATGACATCATGAATAAGAGCAAAAAAGGTAAGAAAAGGATCATATAGTGAGAAACAAAAAGATTTCATACAGCAGAATTTTCTGTTAAAAATATAAAATAGTTATGTTTAATGTATCTAATAAAAGGTAAGTCTGAAAATACAACCAAAGAATTAAAGACCAACCAAGCAAGGTAAAAACCAATTTCTAAAAATGAAAAATATGGCCGGTATGGTGGCTCAGCCCTGTAATGCCAGCACTTTGGAAGGCTGAGGCAGGAGGATTGCTTGAGCCCAGGAGTTCAAGACCAGCCTGGGCAACACAGAGAGACCTTGTCTCTACAAAATACAAAAATAAATTAGCTGGGCATGGCAGCACACACCTGTTTTCTCAGCTACTTGGGGGGCTGAGGTAGGTCGAGCCCATGAGGTCGAGGCTGCAGCGAACCATGATCACACCACTGTACTCCAGCCCAGGCAACAGAATGAGACTTGGTCTCAAAAATATATATATCTCTCTCTATATATAGATATATATATATATACACACACACACACACATACACATCTCTATATACACACACACATACACACGTACATATATATATATATATATATATATAATCATTTAAGTTAAAAACCCAACATACATAATCAACCAGCATATTTGAGGCAACTAAAGAGGAAATTAGTGATTCTGGTAGACCTGAGGAAATAATACAGAATGCAAGCCAGAAAGGTAAAGAAATAGAAAATATGATAGAGAGGTTTAGAGACATGAAAAACATAAGATGATGTAACATATTTCTAACTGAAGTTCCAGAAGAAAATACAGAAATGGGAAGATGTAATATCTGAAGGGATAATAAGAGAACTGTAGAATTCCAGAATTGTAGAAAAATATCCATCTTCAGATCTAGGAACCCCAACAAATCTCAAGTAGAATAAATACAAAGAGATACACAGCTAGTTACTTCATAATAAAACTGCCATTTATACCAAAGAAAAAGACTTTCAAATTAATCAAATTTTAAAATGCTATCAAATAGAAAAGATATACAAACAAAGGCATAATATCTGACTTCTCAACAATTAGTGGAAGCCAAAAGACAATTGAGTAACATCTTAAATGTGCCTTTTCCACAAAAGATCCTCACCTAAACGAACTTCTATAGGATGCACATCAGACAGAAAGATTAGATATAAGAAAAGGTGGCTAACAAAGACTCTGAATAAATCTAAGCAAACAACAATGTATATTTCATAGCAGAGAAAGAGCAGAATAGACAGAAAATATTAGCCAACAAGTAGTACATAAGTTGGAGGAGGCGATCAGAATTAAAGCACTCTAAAGCTTTTGTGTTTTTCAGAAGGAAAGTAAATTTATCAATTAACTTTAGTCTTTGAAGTACAGACACAGAGTCTGAAACTTTCAAATGAAAGAAAGAGAATATTGGAGAGGGGATGATGGAATGAGGGGAAAAAAAAGAGGCAAAAAAGGAATTTAAGAAAACAGGACAAAGAAACATGACAAAATGGTAGAAATAAGTTTAACTATATCAGTGATTACAGTAAATGTAAACTGCCTAAACTTCCATTTAAAAGACATAGATGATTGTATTAAGACAAAAAGTTAAAATCAAAGGATGGGAAAATAGTAACCAAAAGAAATGTAGTGGAGAGGTCACTAAAGAAAAAGAGTAGCTGCACAATGATAGAGGGTATAATTCATCAGTGTTATGTAATAATTCTAAATACGTATGCATCTAATGACAGCCTCAAATTATAAAAAGTAAAAATTTACAGAACCATAAAAAAAAGACCATCAAATCTACCATCAGACTCTGATACTCCAACATCTCCCTTGGTAATAATGAATTTTTAAAACAGGACAAAGATTTGTATTGAACACTAAAAATAAGAATTGATGTGTATAAACACCACACCAGCAATTAAAAATACACATTATTTTCAAGACAGGAAAATCATTTAGAAAAACTGACTAACTGCTAAACCAAAATGTTACACTCAACAAATTTCAAGACTGAATCAATACAGACCACAGTTTGTGAAAAACATTTAATACAAAAAGATAAACAAAAATTCCATCTATCTGTAAATTTAAAATGATACTTTAACAACTAAAAAGTCATAGAAGAATCACAACAGAAATAAGAATACATTTAGAATTATAAATAATAAAAATATTATATATCAAAACTGTGGAATGTGTTATGGCTTAAATGTCTACTTCAGAAAGGAAGGAAGGGTTAATATTAATAAACTAAGTATCTAACTGACAATTAATAACAGAATGACAGAACCAAAAAACAAGAGATGCTAGTGAGGCTGCAGAGAAAAGTCAATACTTAATACACTGCTCGTGGGAATGTAAGTTAGTTCAGCCACTGTAGAAAGCAGATTGGAGATTTCTCAAAGAACTCCAGCAATCCCATTAGAGAGTGTATATCAAAAAGAAATAAATTATTCTACCAAAAAGACACATGCACTCGGTGTTCACTGCAGCAATATTCACAACTGCAAAGACTTGGAATCAACCTAGTTGTCCATCAATGGTGTACTGGATAAAGAATATATGGTACATATACACCATGGAATACCATGCAGCCACAAAAAGGAATGAATTATGTCCCTTGCAGCAACATGCATGTAGCTAGAGGCCATTATCCTAAGCAAATTGACACAGAAAACAAAAAACCAAGTACTACATATTCTCACTTATAACTAGGAACTAAACACCAGGTACGCATGAACATAAAGACAGCAAAAATAGGTACTGGGGACTACTAGATGAGGGAGAGAGAGAGAGGGCAGCAATGGTTGAAAAACTATTTGGTACTATGCTCACTATCTGGGTGATGAGATCAAGTGTACCCCACACCTCATTATCAGACAAAATACCCATGTAACAAGCCCTCATATGTACCCTCCTATATCTAAATAAAAGTTGAAGTTATAAAACAATAAAACAGAGAAAAAATAATGACAGAACAAACACACAAAAAAAGACAGCAAGGAGGCTATAATTAAAAAGCAAAAATTGATGAAATAGGATACAAACATATAATGGTTCAAAGTAAAAAAAATTACTTGGAAAAATAAGAAAAAAACCTCTGGGAAGACTAGTCAAGAAAATAAAACAAATATGAGGAATGAAAAAAGGACACAACTACATATGCTATTGAGAGTAAACAGGGAATATCATTATACACCTTATACCAATAAATTAAAAATTTAGTTTAAGTAGATAAGTAGATAGTTTTTCATAGAAAACTGAGTCAAAAAGAAACAGAAAAAATAAAGAAATTAAACAAGTGGTTTAATAGTTCCCACAAAGAAAACATCAGTCCAGACAGTATTATAAGTAAGTTCTATCAAACATTCAGGGAACAAATAATTTCACACAAACTATTCCAGTATACAGAAAAAAATACATTAAAAAAATTTATACATACCTGTTTCAAATGACGGTACTTTTTCCACTCTGAGAGTTTGTGATCCCTGTCCTTCTTTCTGAACATTTGTGGAGTAAAACTTTACTTGACTCAGTGTACCAATATATGGATGAGTACAGGGAACCATGTTTGAAAAGCTTCCAAATTTCACTAAATTCTGCCACTCTAAAAGAAAAAACATATATACTTTGATTTCAAACCAACTCCCAGCTGCACAATTAATTGCCAAGTCACCCTCTCCAGAGGAGGTGTTTCACTGCTTCTAGGTACACAGGAAATACATTTTGTAAAGAAAAATTAGTGACAACATTCTAATTTTCTCTAACCTGTAAACTTATTTGGAAATTTTTAAAAATATTAAAAAATCAAATAAAATATTTATGCTAGTCAGTTATTTTGAAAGGTATATAGTACATAATAGAAACCCTTTATTTTGCATGCCGGTTGCAAGCTAAAAAAATTTTGGCATAATTACTTTTCAGAATAAAGGACTCTGGGAGGGAAGGTCAGGAAGACTTCCTACACAAAATTATCCTGTATCCTTCTTCCACTAGCTAAAGATTCATTCCTCTTTCATTTCACAATCAATAAGTGAATTATATTAATCATTCATTCATACTGTCACCGATTTTTTAATCAGATAATTAGATCAACATTTGGTGAGATGCCTCAGTATATGGGGAATTTTAATTGAGTGAAGAATAGAAGACTAATTACAAAGCACTTCAGCTGCTTCCTCTGGGTTTACTGTGAGCTTTGAAGGGCTCAAATACAGAAGGAAAATATATTCCACAATTTACCCAAGTACAAGAAAACCAAATTTGTCTCTATTTTCCTGTGACCCTCCTTCTCTTTTATTTTTTACTATGAGTACTGAGAATTCCTCTTTTTGAAAGAACCCAAAAACCCTATCTAGATAATATTCATATATTTTGTAAAGTTTTAGGTGAAATCAAATTACATCATTACAGATAGTCAAGTTTTTCCAAGGATGGAGGGTTGAGCGTTTAGAGTTGAAACTTTTTTAACTGCTTAATAATGATCTTCCAAAAATGTTAATTCATGTATTGTGTGTGCAGATATATGCATTCTGAGAGAAAAGTCATTTCTTAATGGCGCAGAGAATTCATCAGGAACATAAATTTTAATGTTGAAGATAATATGAAGAGCACAAAGGGCATAAGGGAATATAAGTATTCACTCAAGTTTCAGGCCTAGAACTTACTTCCTTGAAAAAGTTTCTGATGTCAACTGATTCTTTTACTTATTTGGGAAACTGTTGAAGGCCTAGAATGTTTTTGGTCATTTGTGTCTATTTTTTAAAGGGTCAGTAAAGCAAATATAACAGAAGATTCCTACACATTAAAATATGCTGCCTACTAGCAAAAATAATTAGTAAATATGGGCTAAAGCAGATTTTCATAGGAAACACACTCCAGAAAAGCATCTTCTTCATCCTGGCCACTGGTGTTCCGACTCTTCAGCCCTATTCAAAATATCTTCCGTAATTATTACCTGACAAAGACAATATGCTACTTTTTTTTTTCACACACTGATGAAATACTTTCATAGAATTTGTGCTAAGATGTTTAAAGAGGGATTACTCCACAGTTTAAAAGTCCTTCCTTGGAAGATGACCCATTTCCATGACTTGATGCTAGATTTTTTTCAACATTCTCCTTTGTTTTTAAAACAGTACAGAAAATCTCAAACATATGCAAAGGTAGAAAAATCAGCACAATAAACTGTCACGTACTCATTGCCTACTTTCAACAATGATCAACTCATGATCAATTTCATCTCATCGCTACCTGCACCAATATTAATTTGAAGCAAATCTCAGACATAATTTCATCCATAAATATTTCAGTATGTATTTACAAGAAACAAAAACTTTAACACAACCATAACACCATTAGCAGAAAATTTTTAAAAATCCTTAGTATCATCAAATATTCTCAATTTCAAATTTCCAGTTGTTACAAATGTTATAATTTTTTTCCAGTTTCTACGTGAATAGATTCAGACAAAGTTTACATATTGGGACTAATTGAGATGTCTTTTAAGTCTCTTTTAAGCTACAGAATGTCTGCTTTTTTTTGTTTTGTTTTGTTCTGTTTAACTGCAATTTTTATGTTGAAAAAGCCAGGTTGTTTGTCCTGAATTTTTGTCCTGGTGATTTCCCAGGCTGATTTTGCTGACTGAATTCCTATGGTATTGTTTAGCACATTCTTCTATATGTTCTATAAATCAATGGCTGTAAAGGCTTTATCTAACTTTAGGCTCTTTTTATTAGGTCAACAGTACTTTGTTAAGTGGTGATGAGTTTTTTTTATCAGGAACCACACAGTAATTGGTTGATTTATTTGGGATGATAATGTCTACTGTTCTTCAATGCCTAGAATCATTTATTCATTAGGTGGTTACAAAACAATACTAATTTTATAACTCCTTCATTTACTACTCAGAATACTTCTACAAAGAGAAAATATCCGTCATTTATTGGTTATTCAGAAAAGTAGTTCATATAGGAAAGTCAGACTAAATGCTTCTTTCCCTTTGTTTACCAGTTCTCAAAATAATATGTTAATTACCTAAGGTCCTGTAATAGTGACACATTTTTAATTTATGTGTATATCATGAAAACTTCATAAATTTAAACATTACTTGGCATTTTTCAATCTAGTTTAGTCATCATCCCGACTAATGCTCAAACTGTTCTATTTTGGGCCAGTAGAGGTCTCTTAAAATTGACTCCCAAGTGCTTTTGACACTATCCCCATAATCTTTGAAAGCTTTCTTGCTGGCTGTTTTGAAAAGTCCTTAATTTTTAACACTAGTAGAAATTCAGGTATCAGCAACTTTAAAAGTACACATTTGGCATTAATACGAGACAGAAAATGGCACATACATTTACCACCTTTAACACTGTATATTATAACAACTGTACTGGAGCACACTTAACTCAATAAAACAAATATAATACCTAATACATAGCAATAGAAACACAACCACTGGTTAAAGAATTACTAAATTCCGCAGGGTGCAGTAGCTCACGCCTGTAATCCCAGCACTTTAGGAGGCCAAGGTGGGTGGATCACAAGGTCAGGAGTTTCAGATCAGCCTGGCCAACATAGTGAAACCCCGTCTCTACTAAAAATACAAATATTAGCCAGATGTGGTGGTGGGCGCCTATAATCCCAGCTATGCAGAAGGCTGAGGCAGGAGAATTGCTTGAACCCAGGAGGCGGAGGTTGCAGTGAGCCAAGATCGTGCCATTCCATTCCAGCCCGGGCGACAGTATAAGACTCCATCTCAAAACAAAACAAAAAAAAAACAACAAAAAAAGAATTACTGAATTCATTAATTCTAGTAAGCAGAGAGACAGAGTGAAAAATATTACCCACCATTAATACTCTTTTTTCAAGGTAACTTCTAAACAACCTACATATGGAAGTCTTTACTCTGGCACTTACTATTCTACTGGCCTGGACAAGAACTGTGTATATAAGGGTTATGTCTTCAAGACTGCAGAGCTACTGGTATCCTATCATCAGTCTATTCAGAACAGCCACACTTCTGTGTTTATTTTACTCTCATAGCCTTTGTAGCTAATGACCTAATGGCCACTGCCAGTGATCACTACTTGTCCTCTCTCTCCAATCTAGTTTGTCACCTACCACTTACTCTGGCTTCCAGAGAAAATCTGACCATCATTTTTAGGCTACGAATAACAACAAAAAGACGCTCCTTTTCTCTCACACAAACTGACAACTCAGTCTACTCTACATGTTGCTTCCGCAACAACAACTAAAAATAAACAAAAAGATTTCTTGCAATGTGAGTTTATTTCCGCCTAACCTCAGAGACAAAGTCAAGCTTGCAGCCTGTCTTCTAGAGTTCAGTCTCCTTAGTTAAGAGACTATTTCAGTAATTATTTTCCAAAATTTCTAAGGCAGTGATATATGAAAGCTAAATAGCTGTTAAAAGAGCTTACCAAGAGGTTATATAACCTTTTTTTTTTTTTTTTTTTTTTTGAGACGGAGTCTTGCTCTGTCGCCCAGGCTGGAGTGCAGTGGCCGGATCTCAGCTCACTGCAAGCTCCGCCTCCTGGGTTCACGCCATTCTCCTGCCTCAGCCTCCCGAGTAGCTGGGACTACAGGCGCCCACCACCTCGCCCGGCTAGTTTTTTGTATTTTTTAGTAGAGACGGGGTTTCACCGTGTTAGGCAGGATGGTCTCGATCTCCTGACGTTGTGATCCACCCGTCTCGGCCTCCCAAAGTGCTGGGATTACAGGCTTGAGCCACCGCACCTGGCCTATATAACCTTTTAAAGAAGTTATTATGAATTTAAAATACATAATATAGAACACAAAAATTATTCCTTATAGTATTATTCATCGCAGGAAAAAACAGAAACAACTCAAATGTTTCCTAATAGAACAATGATTAAGTTACCGCAGGTCCTTATACTTTTATTATGTATTCATTAAGAACTTTTAATAACAAGGAAAAACACTCATGCTCTAATGTTGCATGAAAAAAAGCAGGAGACTTGTACAGTATGATTTCAACTACTAAAAATGTGGTGAAATATCTGGATTATGCACAGTTTTTACTTTATACCTTATACTTTCTTTGTATTTAAAAAAATGCCCATAATAATAAAAAAAAAACCCCTAAGAATATATCAATTGCTAAATCATCTGAAACTTCATCAAGGTCTTATTAACATCATCATCACAATTTGTAATATAGTCTACCATTAACAGATTGACTATCTCTGGTTTACTTTAATCCTTTCAGCTAGCCAAAACTAAAGGAAAATCCTTTTTATCCTTAATCATGTAGCAAGCAAAAGTGTGACCTGGATGGAGCAGCTTAGTCTAGAAGATCACTGCTGATGTAACTTTTCTCCAGACCAGAGTAAGAAACAGAGAATCTCTTTTTTTTTTTTTGAGTTAGGAAACAATAGATGACGACAACTTCCTGGACTGCATCTTGACATACATCTCTACTGCCTTGCTTAATTCTATTTTTTTTTTCCATTTTTATTTATTTTTGAGATAGAGTCTCACTCCGTCATCCAGGCTGGAGTGTAGTGGCATGATCTCAACTCACTGCAACCTCTACCTCCCGGGTTCAAGTGATTCTCCCACCTCAGCCTCCCGAGTAGCTGGGATTACAGGCATGTGCCACCACGCCTGACTAATTTTTGTATTTTTAGCAGAGATGGGGTTTCACCATGTGGGCCAGACTGGTCTTGAACTCCTAACCTCAGGTGATCCACCCTCCTTGGCCTCCCAAAGTGCTGGGATTACAGGTGTGAGCCACCGCACCCAGCTGTGTTTTTCTGAGACAGGGTGTCACTCTGTCATCCAGGCTGGGGCAGTGGTGCAATCATGGTTCACTGCAGCCTCAACCTCCCCAGCCTCAGGTGGTCTTCCCACCTCAGCCTCCTGAGTAACTGGGACCACAGGTGCGTGCCACCCTACCTGGCTAAAATTTTTTTTTTTTGTAGAGATGGGATTTTGCCATGCTTCCCCAAACTCCTGAACTCAAGCGATCTACCTACCTTGGCTTCCCAAATTTTGCTGAGATTACAGGCATGAGCCACCATGCCTGGCCAAGAGTGACATTTTAAAAACACTCCTCTTTTTCTAAGACTGTGGCTTAAAATACTCAAATTTCCACCAGGTGCAGTGGCTCATGCCTGTAATCCCAGGACTTTGGGAGGCCAAGGCAAGCAGATCACCTGAGGTCAGGAGTTCAAGACCAACCTGACCAACATGGTGAAATCCTGTCTCTACTAAAAATACAAAAATCAGCCAGGCGTGGTGGCTAACACCTGTAATCCCAGCTACTCGGGAGGCTGAGGCAGGAGAATCGCTTGAACCCAGGAGGCGGAGGTTGCAGTGAGCCGAGATCCGCCATTGCACTCCAGCTTGGGCAACAAGA
This sequence comes from Papio anubis, assembly GCF_008728515.1. Classification (NCBI taxonomy): domain Eukaryota; kingdom Metazoa; phylum Chordata; class Mammalia; order Primates; family Cercopithecidae; genus Papio; species Papio anubis. Next base: position 144,529,187 of record NC_044978.1, read on the forward strand.
GCGAAACTCCATCTCAAAAAAAACCAAAAAATGAAAAAACTCAATTTTATTTTCATACCACCCCACCACACCCTAGACACAACAGGTTTCTTTCTGCTCCTTAAAACTATTTGTTTGGGCCAGACACAGTGGCTCACACCTGTAATCCCAGCACTTTGGGAGGCTGAGATGGGTGGAATGCTTGAGCTCAGGAGTTCAAGACCAACCTGGGTAACATGGTGAAACCCAGTCTGTAACAAAAATACAAAAATTAGCTGGGCATGGTGGTGTTAGCCTGTGGTCCCAGCTACTCAGAAAGCTGATGTGGGAGGATCACTGGAGCCCGGGCAGTCAAGGCTGCAGTGAGCTGTGATCGTGCCAGTGCACTCTAGCCTGGGTGACAGAGCAAGACCCTTTCTCAAAAATACATACATATATACATACTAGTCTGATCTTTACAGTTCCTCTTTACTCTTCCCAAATTGCTCTTTCTCCCAGACCTTCACATGGCTTGCTCATTTTCATCTTTCATGCCTAGGCTCAGTCATCACCTCAGAAAAGTTGGAGTCCCAGGCCATCTTATCTAATGAACTAGCCCGTCCTGGCTACTTTCTAGCCCATCGTCCTGCCTATCTCTTCTATGGCACTTTAAATATATTTACTTCTGATGGAAGAAAGGTGGAAACCAACTACCTTGTTCAGCACTACACTATCAGCAACAATAATGCCTGGCATCCAATGCTGATTCTCATTCACAACAACTCTAGGAGGTACATACTACAGTTAGCTTCATTTTATACCTAAGTACAATAAATTCTACAATGAACTTGATCTGCATAGAATCTTTCTGTCGACCTGCCCAAATGGTCTTTTTGTTTGTTTGCTTGCTTTTTTTTTTTTTTTTTTTGAGACGGAGTTTTGATCTTGCTGCCCAGGCTGGAGTGCAATGGCGCGATCTCAGCTTACTGCAGCCTCCACCTCCTGGGTTCAAGCAATTCTCCTGCCTCAGCCTCCCAAGTAGCTATCATTACAGGTGCCCACCACCATGCCCAGCTAATTTTTGTATTTTCAGTAGAGACGAGCTTTCACCATATTGGCCATGCTGGTCTTTTATAACTGTCAATTCTCTTAGTTATTTAAAGAGTTTGAGGAGGAGGAGGGACCTCTGCTGGGGATAAAAGTTAAATTCTTAGTCTACTTTCCTTATGACAATAAATACCAGCAGATTAGAGACAATAATAACAGAGTACGTTTGATTTCTATTTTCTATTTAAAAATTACACTTTTATTAATTTCAGTGTTCATCTAGTATACTTAAGCGTCTTCCCCTCTCAAATGTTTGCCAAATGAGGCCACCTGTAAATACATGAAAAAAAGAAATATGTGCTCTATCCTAACCCAAAGAACTTTTTATAAAAAAGGATATACTTACTACAGAAACTAAGTAACATTTTTATTCTTTAGAAGTATATGTCTACTGTAGATCATTTGTAAAACACAAATTAAAAAAATTTTAGACATGAAAACTCACTGTTGATATCACAGTATATATTTTTACTGTATTTTTCTACAGTTTTTACCTAATAACACAAGAGTACTTTCCATGTCACTATTCTTCTGAATTATAACTTCTTTTTTTTTTTTTTTTTGAGATGGAGTTTCGCTCTCGTCGCCCAGGCTGGAGTGCAGTGGCGCAATCTCAGCTCACTGCAACCTCCGCCTCCTGGGTTCAAGTGATTCTCCTGCCTCAGTCTCCCAAGTAGCTGGGATTACAGGTGCCCGCCACCACGCCCAGCTAATTTTTAAATTTTTGGTAGAGATGGGGTTTCACCACATTGGCCAGGCTGGTCTCGAACTCCTGACCTCAGCTGATCCACCCACCTCGGCCTCCCAAAGTGCTGGGATTACAGGAGTGAGCCACCACACCCGGCCCTGAATTATAAGTTTTTAAAAAATGGTTGTAAATATCACCAGCCCATAATAAATGTATCATAATATATTTCAGTTTCCAACTCTCCATAACTATAAACTACCAATTTATTACTATAGTAAACTCTGCAAACATTTTAATATGTATCTGATTATTTCTTTAAAGTAAATCCTTTTGAGTAAAAACTATTAGGTCAGAGGGCATAAACCTTTTAAGTTTTCAATCAGTAGTTAAGAGAGTTCCTGTTTTCCCACACCCTCAATATGGGGTATCATCATTATGAAAAATTCGGCAGAAATGAGATAGGCAGTGAGAAGTAAAACCCTTTAAAGTTTCTATTTTTTAGTAAGTATGGAACATTTTTGCATTTTTATTGACCACTTGAACAACTTTATGAAATTTGTATTCAATTCCTTTGTCCATTTTCCTACTGGAATGTATACTGGTTTGTAAAAATTCTTTATAACTTAAAGATACTAACTCTACACTATCTAATTGAGTAGTCACTGTTTACTGAGCACTTAAAATGTGGTTAGTCTGAACTGTGATGTGCTGTAAGTGTAAAACACTCACTGGGTTTTCAAATGTCCATCAATGACAGACTGGATTAAGAAAATGTGGCACATATACACCATGGAATACTGTGCAGCCATAAGAAAGGATGAGTTCATATCCTTTGTAGGGACATGGATGAAGCTGGAAACCATCATTCTCAGCAAACTATCGCAAGAACAGAAAACCAAACACCGCAGGTTCTCACTCATAGGTGGGAACTGAACAATGAGAACACTTGGACACAGGAAGGGGAACATGACACACCGGGGCCTGCCGTGGGATGGGAGGAGCGGGAAGGGATGGCACTGGGGGATATACCTAATGTAAATGACAAGTTGACGGGTGCAGCACAACATGGTGCATGTATACATATGTAACAAACTTGCACGTTGTGCACATGTACCCTAGAACTTAAAGTATAATAAAAAAAAAAAAAGCCAAGAAAAAAAGAATTAAAAAAAAAAAACCTCACTGGGTTTTAAAGACAGTACAAAAAGATGATGTAAAATACTTCAATAATTTTGATATTGATTACATGTTGAAATATTTTGAATATACTTGATAAAATAGTATTAAATTTTAATTTTATTATTAAAATATATTAATTTCATTATTTAAATTAATTCTAGAATATATTAAAATTAATTAATCTTTAATTTTGTTTTTTTTAAAATATGGCTATCAGACAACTCAAAATTACAAACAGGGTTCTCATATTTCTTTTAGACAGTTTCTATTTTGCCTTTAAAGGCATTTCTCAGTTTTAAGTATTCAAGCAATCCCTCAAGGTTTCCTCCTCTCTTTACGCTTTATAAGTTTTTCCCAGCCACAGGCATTTTAGAAGCATAAACTAAACCTTACTTCTAGACAAATAAAAACATCTGTTTTTAGATTTTCTTTCTCCAAAAGTTCTTCAAATAGTCTTCTCACATGCATCCAATTTAAATAGTACTCTTTTTCTAAATGATTTTTAAATTTTGCCATAATAATGGTTGCCCTTTTAAGAAATGCTTTATTATTGAAACTAAATTTTCACAAAGTTATTTTAAAAAACCTACTAAGCATTTTTAAGTGTGAAAAAAACATTTTAATTTTTTGTAGTAATAAACATTCCAAACAACTTTGCAAAGTCATTTTGACCACTAAGATAGGTAATAATTATCTATGTTTCACAGACAGATGAGACAAAGAACACATAATTTTCAACATGATTACAGCTACACAGAAGAGGGATTACAAATTACACTGTTTCTACTCCTTTTTGTCAACACTTAAAGGGCAGTTTAGACTAAATTTAACAGCCACTGTAATTTCAGTGTAAAATGCCAAAATTGGTTGATCAATAGAAACAATTGTGCTAAAAACTTACTTGGGGATTCTGGAGATGATTCATTTTTCTTTTTCTTTTTTTTTTTTTTGAGACAGAGTCTCACTCTGTCACCCAGGCTTGAGTGCACTGGCACACTCAAGGCTCACTGCAGCCTCAACTTCCTGGGCTCAAGCGATCCTCCCACCTCCGCCTCCGGAGTACAGGCTAGGATTACAGGCGTGTGTCACCAAACCAGGCTAATTTTCTGTAGAGAGGCGGTTTTGCCATGTTGCCCGGGCTGGTCTGAACTCCTGGGCTGAAGCGATCCACCCACCTCAGCGTGCTAAGGTTTACAATCCTCCTGAGGATTACAAGCATGAGCCACTGCACCCAGCCGACGATTCATTTTGTCCATAAGAGAACCTGGCAATATATTGCCAATATGGAAAAACTCAACAGTTACACTTTTCTATCACTACCAAAAAGCCCTGGGAATAGTGCTGTTAAAATTTATCCGTTTGAAATTTTAAGAGCCAGCTTTTACATTTGTTGCAAATAAAAGATATGAATATATTCTAATTTATATGCACAGCACAGTTATTATAGCTTATATTACATAAAATCTCGAATGACTGCAACTTCCACCTTCTTTCAGGAGGTCACAAACATGCTACGGGTTTTTTCAAACATGACATGTTTTTAGAGACAGGTCTCACTATATTGCCCAGGGTAGCCTAGAACTATTGGGCTCAAAAGATCTGCCTGCCTCAACCTCCCGAGTAGCTGGACTACAGGAGCGCACCACCATGCATGGCTTCAAACATGAATGTTTCGGTAAATACTCTCTGCATCCTAAGAATGGAGGGATTAGATTAAGGGTGGACTTAGTTCTGTCTTCTCCCTCAGAGTTCCTATCAGTTCTCAGTGTCAAGCAATGTGTCAAGCTACGGCAAAAACGAAGGTAAGCCTTATTAGAAGTTCAATGTTATTTTGGAAACTCTCAAACCATTTAAATTTCAGTCAGAAAAGAATGTTGAGAGAGATGAAAATTCTCTTCAACCACCTTTTTTTCTGGGTTACAATTACAACTGACACCTTTTCACCAAAAAGACTGCTCAGCCGAGCTGAAGAGTTCCTTTGTTTTTCGGCTCCAAACTGGGTTCATTCAATGATCGTCGGATACTTTCGTACTTCTTCCGAAAGATCCGTATTGAGTAGCACTCCTCCTTCCTTTTAGAAAATTTAAGAAAATAAGTTGGGAGTATAAGAAAAAGAACAGGCCAAGAAAATCTTAACCTAGTGTTAAATGAAGGTGCGCTGGAAAGCTCCAAAGACCCTGGAACTTTGCGGAGTCCGCAATTTCCAACCGCGGAGGTGAGTCACCGCGGGACACCGCGATGCGCACGTAACATTTTGTTTGGTAAAAAGCAGTAGGCTTCAGAGGTGCAATCCGGCCCGCGAGATGCCCACAAGTTCCCGCGGGGGCCCTGCTAGGGCTGCAGGAGGCATCAGAGTCAGAGAGACCTGTCAGGACACCCGCGGGCTGCGCAGGGTGAACTGGAAAGGCGGAGGCCGGAAAGGAAGGTTCTGAGGTTGGCGAAAGGCAAGCGGGGGACCTGCCCCACGCGAGGCGCCGAACCCATCCTGGCCCTCCAATTCGGCTTCTACGGAGCCAGCGGCCAGCGCGGGACACTCACCCTGGCGGTCGCTGGGGCCACGGGCCGCCGCCCTGCATCGCAGACGGAGCCGGCACAAGGAGGACCAGCTACATCTGTGGGCCGCGACAGCGGCGGCCAAACCCGGTAACATCCTGGCGGGGCACGGGCCCCTACTCGGACACCGCCTCCTGCCTCCGCGCCGCCACCGACACCGACTGACTCCATAGACTGGACATCAGCGAACACTGATACCTTCGCCGCCACAGGCTGCCTCAGTGACCCGGAAACGGCGACGTCATTTAGCGACGCCTGCCGTGGAAGCAGCGGAAGTGACGTAACGCGTTGAACACCAATAAGGAGGCCTTCCCTCCCAGGGACCCAGACCCCCAAAGGGGGGAGGGCGTGGCCGCAGGGGAAGTTTGGTGTCCGCCGTCGTCTTTTGCACCTGTACTTTTGCACTTGCTTGGAAATCATCACGTAAACTGTTTACATCTTGGTCAGCCAGGAAAGCTGTCCTTTGGGAGTTCTGTCTACTTATTCCTTTTTTCTAGACTCGAAGCCAGGACCATGGTTTCGGAAATGGGAGGAAAGATGGGAAGGATGGACGCAGGTTTTCTGAGCCTCTCTACCTAGAGCCTGCCAGGATAAACTCAGGTTGGAGCCAACATGTCCAGTAATCTCCGAACCTCTGCTACGTACATCGTTCTCCTTGTTAACACCAGTGTGTATCCAGTATCATAAAGGCAAGTACACACTTCGGAATCAGTTACTTGCCCTACTAATCTGTGAACCTCGGATTTTTGCCTGTAATATGAGAGGTTTTATATGTTCATGACATGTTAGGGTAAACGGAGGTATGGAGACTTCGAAACAGTCTGGTCCCAGGAAGAAAGAAAGAAAGAAAGTATCCACGTTAACTGTTTCTCTCTGCCATGCTCATTCAGCTCTTAGCTCAAACTCAAGAGAGGCCTTCCTTGACCACCCTAGCTATGGTAGGCCTGGTCATTCTCTACCCCGCTGTCCTATATAATTTTCTTGAAAATGCTTATCACTCTGAGATTATGGGTTTTTTTTTTTTTTGTTTTTTGTTTTTTGGGTTTTTTTGTCTATTTTGTGACCTAGAATAGAAAATAAGCATCATGATGCTGGAATCTTGTCTATTTTGTACATGGCTGTATAAAGAGGCTAAAACAATGCCTGGCAAAAATGAATTGAATGGAACGTATGGTGGTTTGTTTTGAAGTTAATCTGAGTCGCTTATCTATATTACTCCAAAATAACTATCTCAGGGGGAAATTTAGTATGTCCTTAATTTAAAAAAAATCAACAAGTCTTTTATACTAATTGAGATAAGTATAACCAAATGAGGAAAGTGAAGAAATTATCGTAAGAATGGTAAGCAAATTCAATTTCCTATGACAAACATAACTTAAAATATTCAGTGGACAAACATTATAAAAAGATGTCCCATAAATGTAGGCTCAGTATTACTAAAAAATCTGAATATTACTGGAAAGTTACTTTCCCTTTCTTGTAATAGATTTTAATAGAAATTCAACATTATGAAGTAAAAATACATAAAGGCTTACCTCTTATGGTAACTGTGTGCAGACATCTATTAACTTTTATGGATAATTATTTTTGAACAAAACTAATCTCATATTTTGCATTCTTAAAATGGCTCTGGTTTCAACTGTCATTTTAGGCAAGCCTGATCAGAACTTCTCAGGTTTTGTTTTTAATTTGTACGATAGGATTATTTTTATTTTGTTTACCTGTATGTTCTAATCATTTTTAGAAGAAAATATGTTCCTTTTGTGATATAAAACTTTAAAAAAAATACATTTTGTGCAGAGTTCTTAATTTCCATAACGGCCCACCTGATGTGTAAAATATAATGTTGGTGCACAGTAAAATTTCACCGTGTGTTAATTTTTTCCTGTCCTTCTTTTTCCTGGTATAGTTGAGGTGTAACTTGACTTAGACACTACTATTTGTTATAAACTACCAGTACCCTTGATTTGCCAAATAAGTTTGAAGAACAAAGTGTATCATTCCGTGTTACCTTGTTTAACCCTCGCATTGCTGTGTCACATAATAAAGCCTCAACAGACTTGGATTAAAATAACTCTGCAGTTGTCGTGGTATTTATACCTACATATCATGATATACTTATCCTTTTGGAAAGTCTTTGAAACTTCCCCAAGTGCTAAAACTTAAGATAATGTCAGTTTTAGAGTTCCTCAGGGGAATTTCCTTTGACCCTAAATCCCATCCTTACCGAAAGACTTTGCTTTTATGCTCCATTTGAGACACATTCAGCGTTGCCTATACAAAACAGGTAAGATTCTAGTATCATAGGGCTGATTTTCTATTGGAAGAGGCAGCAAATTTATAAATGAACATATTGATAATTTAAAACAGTAATAGCAACGGTAGTAATATTAATCATTTATTAATTGCCAGGCCCTCTATGTACACTGTCTGATTCATAATACTTTAAATAAGTTATAGGTAGATGGAGAAACCAAGGCACAAAGATCTTGCTCTTAAGCACCACTCTTTCTAAGTCAGTGGGTACTTGCCTTTGGAAGAAAATGTGAGGTCTTCTCAAAAGACTCGAATGAAAATGTGGTGTTTCTATTTTTTTTTTTTCTGGGATGTACGTTAAAAGAGAATTTCCCCAGTTATTTTTTACATCATTTCATGTGATCAACGTGGTGTAAAATTGTCTTTGAGTTTCATGAGGATTCATGATATAAATAGATGCCTAAATATAGGGAACTTTATTAAGTCAGATAGAAATAGAAGTAGGAGAGAAGTGAAGTGTCATTTGATTATTACCATACACCATGATTCCTGCAAGGTTTTCCATTAACTCTGAAGAAGTTCCAGCATCTTTCAGAAATTTGCTTGTGCAATTGAGCTGACTACTATTCCTTGGTTTCATCCTGTCTATAGCTTTGGGAAAATAATTCTGATCTTGAGATAAACTTGGCTGGTTATCTGGAAAACTGACTTAGATAATCCATTAAAAAAAAAGTAAGTGGCTCTATCATGAGGCTTACCAAGAACACCAATTTAATTTTGAACACACACATATTTGTTGTCATCACGTTTTGGGGATTTTTTTCTTTGCCTCTAGGAGTGGGGAAGGAGGGAGCTTGCCCACCTGAACACTTCAATAAGAAATTGGCCCAGTCTGGCCAACATGGCAAAACTTTTTCTCTACTAAAAATACAAAAATCAACTGAGCGTAGTGGCGCACACCTATAATCCCAGCTACTCAAGAGGCTGAGGCACAAGAATCACTTGAACCCAGAAGGCGGGCGTTGCAGTGAGCTGAGATTATACCACTGCACTCCAAGGTGGGCGACAAAGTGAGACTCTGTATCGAAAAACAAAAAAAAGCAAGAAAGAAAATGGCTTATAGCCAGGTGCTGGTGGCTCATGCCTGTAATGCCAGCACTTTGGGAGGCCAAGGCAAGAGGCCAGAAGTTTAAGACCAGCCTGGGCAACACGATGAGATCCCATCTGTACCAAACAAAAAACAAAACAAAACAAAACAAAGCAAAACAAAAAACGAAACAGAAGTGGCTTATACATGGGTAAAAAGAATTATCTGGTCAAACTCCCCCTCTCCTATACAATAGTCAGAAGCAGTAAGTGTCTGCACAGACACATTTGGCCTGTAAACGCAGAAATGCAAAAGAAATGAAACATGCAGTTGATATGGTTTCTGACCAGGTTGCTAATCCTCATCTCCATTTTTCAGAGAGGTGAAAGATTTTTCCACAGTTCACTTAGCAAGAATGTCATAGAAGATGGAATCAGACTCAGGTCCTCTAACTCCAAATCAATTTACGTGGCTGAGTGAGCACTGTAGAGGAGAGAAGAAAGGAGTGGCTTGTTCTTACAGGTTTTCCCTCTGACATTATCCTATGAAATTACTTGTGGGATTTTTTTAATCACAATTATCTTGTCAAATAGCCATTTAGTATTCCACTACCATTAAACTTAGGTTCACTCTTTGCCACTTTCATCCAAGAAAAGGAGAATGATTTCTCCAATGATAACTATATTCCTGGATCGTAGCTCTCTTATTCAACACTTCTTAGCTTCTCCAATAAAAGCTCCTGCAATTTACCTGGTGTGGTGGAGAAAAAATTACATATACACACATGCACACACACCTTTTCCTCAGAAGGTAGTAAACAAGATTCAGATTACAGCTGGAATAATTGAGTTATTAAATACTCCTGGAAACAAGAGACTGACTGTTTGATAACCTTTATCCTTGAGAGGAATTAAGCTAAGACAGAGCGTGGAGATGTAATACTTTTAGAGAGGGTAGCATTTGTGAAGAGTCAATTCTTTCCCCAAAGCCACAGGGGGAGGCAGCAAGACAAAATCTTACTAGGTTTTTTAAAATTTAACTTTTTATTGAAGTATAATACACAGAAGAAAACACATAAAGGCACAGCTGTAAGAATTATCACTAGTGAACAAAAACTGTGTAGCCAGTACCCCACTATACAGCAGATGCACCTGACAGCAGTAACAACCATACTCTGACAATGACCCTGTGATCTAAAATGAGTGTGTGCTCAGAATCCCAAATTAAGGAATCAGGAGTGACTAATCCTGAGTTTCACTCCTTATCTATGCAGGACATCTGAACCCCCAGCGCATCCCTTACAACACAGGCAATACAGGGGATCAAGGTCCTTTGCTTTGGGTTAAATGGAGGTTGCTAGGTGGAGTGTGCTAAATGACAATGCTATATAAACTGCATGCTTTTTACAAACAGTAGTGGTTCTTCCATTCAGCCTACTACCATTGGACCATCCCTATATATAAGTTCCCCCAATAAACCCAAGTCTTGTTCGTTGTCTACACATGTCTTCTTTGGCCTCTCGGACACAGTGCCATTCCTATTGGAGTCACCAGGGGTCTGGCATGACACCAGCATTGCTAGCTTCCTAGAATCCTCTTCTGGTCACTACTCTCCTACCCTGCAAGTATACCATTAATCCTGCTTCTAAGAACATAGATTAATTTTGTCTGTTTAGGGACTTTATGTGCATTAATTGTACAATATGTGCTCTTTGGTGTTTGGCATCTTTATTTCAACATTATGTTTGTGGGATTTGTCCATACTGCTATGTTCATTCTTACTACTGCAAAAAGGATTCCATTGTGTTAATATCCCACAATTTATCCATTCTACTATTAATGAACATTTGGGTAGTTTCCAGTTGGGGCTATTAACAAATTATGGTGGACACAGGTATGCATTTCTGATGAATATATTCCTAGGACTGAAATTACTGGGTCATAGAGTATGCAAACTCCTAGCTTTAGCAATTACCAACTTTTCCAAGTGCTTGTACCAGTATACACTCTCAATAGTATATGAAAGTTCTATTTGCTCACAACTGCACCAACATTTGCTTCTCTTTTTTTAACTTCCAGTGTCACTCCACCTGATCTATTTTATTTTAACCATTATAGTGAAAGTGGTGTGGCACTGTGATTTTAGTTTGCATTTCCTTGACAATAAATGAAGTTGGATGCCTTTTCAAATGTATATTAGCCATTTGGATCTCCTCTTTTTCTCCTATTCAAGACTATTGCCCACCTTTCTTTTAGGTGTCTGTGCTTTTCGTACTGATTTCTTTCTTTTGTTTTTTTGCATTTGTTTTCTTTGCAAATGAGGATAAACAGTTTATCAAGTTATGTAGTCATTTTTTGTCAATTGCCAAAGAAATGACATATCACTATTAGACATATGTATGTGTGTGTATATATATATACCTGCAGCTAGTTCTTACTGAATGATTACAATGTCTTTTTTTCATTTTTTTTTGTTTTATTTTGAATGCTTATAATGTAAAAGGGACAACGTATATATCCTTTAACCCTGTATCTACTTTATCATTTAGTTTTATTGTCTAAGACATTTTACACTGAAGAAACAACAAGTAAAGCTTACACAATTTCTCATGTCACATATCAAGTTAGTATCAAAAACTGACTGAAAGGATTCCAAAAATCTGTGCCTAACCACACTCCCCATATCTTCTGTATTGATCTACTCATCTTCTATCAATATGTAATTACATTATTAACCTCATCTAGGTCATATAAAGCACATCTATCCCATCTACTTTAATTCTATGTATTGAAGTCACCAAATTTGTAATACCAGCCGTGACATGACCACAGATCTACAGAATACTTTGTATCTCCAATTGGAGGTTTAGTAGATGTCTAAAACTCAGCATCATTCCCTTCACCTAAAGTTTTTTTCTCCTTATCCTCCCTAGGTTAGTAAACGACACCATCATCTACCAGTTCTAAAGTTAACAAAAAAAACCGTCATCCTCAGAGCTTGCAGTGAGCCGAGATCGCACCACTGCACTCCAGCCTGGGCGACAGAGCGAGACTCCATCTCCAAAAAAAAAAATTGCTGCCATCCTTTATTCTTTCACTTTCTAGTTTACTCTCATCAGCAAGTCTTACCAATAATACTACCTTCGAATGATCTTCCAATGCAATCATTTCTGATCATTTCTACTTCTCACATGCAGGTCCAAGGCATCACTGTCCCTTGCCTGACTAACTACAATAGTGTCCTAATTGCTTTCTTATTTTTATTTTTTGAAGAATAACATATATACAGTAAACTATAAAAATGTGAAGCATATAGCTATATGAATTATGTACTTATCAAGTGTCAAGATAAAGAAAACTCAGCATTCCTAAAGCTTCCCCATGTCACTTCTCAAGCATCCTAAAAATAAAAAGAAAAAAAAAATCCTTTTTTTTTTTACCTTACAGAGGTATCTACTATTCTACCGTTAATCACCATAGACAAGTTTTTACTGCTTTTGAACTTCAGAATTGAACCATACAGTTTCTACTCATTTCTACCTAATTTCAATCACCATGTTGAGATTGGTCCATACTGTTTCACACAGCAAGTGTGCCTTTATTTTCTATTATTATGCAGTATCCAATTGTATGATTATAGCACAAGTTTTAGCATTTTGGAAATTCAGATAATTTCCAGGCTTGGGCTATTAAGAAGTAGCAACTAACATTATTACATGTTTTTTTCTTCCTTGCTTGGTAGAAAAACAGGCTCTTTAACATTTTTAATAAACCTCTCACAAACTGCTGCTCCTAGATTACAAAAAGTCAAAGCCAATTCCTTGAATCTGAACTTCAAGTCACCATAATAGAAACCGGAGCTGCTGCACCTTACATTCTGAAAGGTACCTCAACAAAAGCACATTAAAGACTGTTTAAAACTTCTCGTATTTAAGAAGATCCCTCTTTCCTTCCAATGCCTATGGATAATAATAAAAGGAGAATCTTAAAGGATCTGCTATTGAGTTTGAGAAATTTAATGATTCCAAACTGCAGTCTTAAATATTTCTGTAGAGACTCCGAGAAATTACCTCTCCCTTGTCTCCACTCCCACTGGCTTCCTCAAGCACAGATGCCTGGGACCCTGTGTGACTAGTCAGTCTTACTAGTACCATCATTATGCTTCTCTAAAGGGCTACTAGTGAAAGAAGCTGCTTTAATTTATTTTAGTTTTTGCCAATCTTCAGTCCTTAGAAAAGTCTTACCAAAAAAAAAAAAAAAAAAAGGGTGGGGGACACGGTTAACTGTTCTAAGGCATTCAACAAGAGGAAATAGGTATCTTTTATGAAAAGGACTTTCAAGTTAAGTCCAGTTTAACTGAAATAACTTTACGGAAAAGTCTCCACATAAAACTCTTAACACCTTACCCCCTGGCAGCCGGATAGATGGGATCTATATATATCACGTCTCTTAAACTGCTCTCACAGAAACGGTAGTAAGATACTCTTAACTTCCTTAAGTCAAATCCACATTCGGCCGCGCTGCAACCTGCAGAATTAGCTGAAGGGGAAACAATAAAGGTCCTGCCGGACAGCCATGAGCAGCCCTGGTGCTGCTCCCCGGATGCCCCCGAGCCGAGAAGCGAAGGCCACGCTGGGAATGTCGTCCTCGGAGGCAGAATACGGGGAAGGGATGGTTCTGAGCAGGTGGGCATCATGGAGGCTCCAGATTCTCGTGTAGCAGTCCTGGCCCACTGCCACCACGATTCCCTCTTCCTCGTGCACATGCAGGGGCAGATAGGCGGACTCATTCACGTGACCTTCGTACTGCCTTATACATTTAGTGGCCCTCAGATCCCATAGCTTGATCTTTCCAGTCATGTCTGACGCCATCAGGCAGTGCTCTTCTTGGAGGATTTGCACAGAGGTCACTGCAGAGTCATGGAACAGGCGAGTGGCCCTCCACCCCTTGCCTCGATTTCTACAGCGCAGATCAATGGCAAAGATCTCCCCGGAGCGACAGCCATTAAACAGCAAAGGGGCCGTACTAGCAAATTGCTGGGCCAAGACATCACTGCTGGCACCAAACGACTGCTGGTGTCCCGTCGCCACGTTGGTCAACAGGACCTGCTGAGACAAGCCTGCACTAAAGCAGTGATATGCCCGGGTGTTGAGGGACCAGGCACAGGACCAGGCCTCAGGGATCTGGAAACTGCAGAGCATGCCAGGCTGGTTTACTCTTGTGTGAACACTTAAGAATCGCGACGCTGGGAGCAGCACCGCACAGCTTGGAGCATCCGTAATTCCCTCGAAGCACAGCAGAATGTGAGAGTCCAACTGGTTCAGCGAGGCCCAGCACAGGGACTTCACCTTCCGGTTGGGGACGTAGAGGTTTCTGAGCACGTACACGTGGAATGAAGGGATCTTCAGAGTTCGCAGGCTGATAATGCCGTACTTGGAGCCTTCGACTTCGACCTGGTTCACTACGAAGAGCTGGTCGCTGTTGGTACTCGCCAGAATGAAGTTAAATCGGTCGGTCGCCAAAGAGGAGGGATCCAAGCTCCGAATCTGGACCTTTTTTCTCTCCATGCAGCTCACACGCAGCTCGTTGGCCAAACGGGAGTAACTGGTGACGTTGAGGAAACCTAGCTGGCTTTTTCGGAGCATAGAAGATGCATTAAATCCCATTCTGGCTACCTTTTTCTGCTTGGCCTCCTCCTCGAGGAGTCGCAGCCTTTCAGCCTCCATTTCCTCCTGCGGACTGTTGCTCGTGACAGGAAATTCTTCAGGATGTTCTTTTCCGTGACAGGAAGTTCCGTCCGGGCGCGAACGGAAGTGTTGCTAATTTTTATCTCTGTATTCTGGGAGCAAGTCCTTTGTTGCAGATGTGTATTACAAGTCTCTTTTCCTACTCTGTGGGTTGTCGTATTCTCTCAGTGGCGTCTTGACGAAAGTTCTTGATGTTAAATTTTTTCCTTTCTCTTTTTGAGACAGGATCTTGCTCTTTCACCCAGGCTGGAGTCCAGTGGCCCGACCACGACTCACTGCAGCCTGGAACTCCTGGGCTCAAGTGATTCTCCTACTTCTGCCCTACGTAGCTGGGACTATGGGCTCAAGACACCACGCCCGGCTAATTTTTTTGTAAAGATGGGGTCTCCCTGCGTTGCCGATGCTGGTCTGGAACTCGAGCTCGAGCAGCCTGTCCGCCTCAGCCTCCCAAAGTGCTGGAATTACAAGCATGAGCCCACCGCGCCTTGCCTGTATTTCTTAATTTTTTATTTTTTATTTTGAGATGGAGTCTCGCTGTGTCACCCAGGCTGGAGTACAGTGGCGCGATCTCGGCTCACTGCAAGTTCCGCCTCTCGCGTTTCACGCCATTCTCCTGCCTCAGCCTCCCAAGTGGCTGGGACTACAGGTGCCTGCCACCATGCCTGGTTAATGTGTGTGTATTTTTAGTAGAGACAGGGTTTCACCATGTAGGTAGGATGGTCTCAATCTCCTGACCTCGTGATCCGCCCGCCTCAGCCTCCTAAAGTGCTGGGATTACAGGCTGAGCCACCGTGCCCGGCCGCCTGTATTTTTAAAATACAGTTAGAGACCAGACTGGGCGGCGTGGTGAAACTTTGTCTCTGAAAAAGTACAAAAATTAGACCGGGCGCAGTGGTTCACGCCTGTAATCTCAGCACTTTGGGAGGCCGAGGCAGGTAGATCACGAGGTCAGGAGATCAAGACCATCCTGGCTAACACGGTGAAATCCCGTCTCCACTAAAAATACAAAAAATTAGGGGGGACTGGTGGCGGGCACCTGTAGTCCCAGCTACTCGGGAGGCTGAGGCAGGAGAATGGCGTGAACCCGGGAGGCAGAGCTTGCAGTGAGCCGAGATTGCACCACTGCATTCCAGCCTGGGCAACAGAGCGAGACTCTGTCTCAAAAAATAAATAAATAAATAATTATACAAAAATTAGCGGGGCATGGTGCACACCTGTAGACCCAGCTACTCAGGAGACGGGAGGGAAAATCACCCGAGCCCAGAAGGTTGAGGCTGCAGTGATCACCCCACTGCACTCCAGCGAAGCCAGGAGACAGAATAAGACCCTGTCTCAAAAAGAAAGAAAAATAAGTAAATAAACTATGAATTTGTCCAAACTGTCAATTTGTTTCATTAATGGTATCTTTCGTGTTCTGTTCAGGACATTTGTACCTATTACATGATACTAGTAAAGTTTTCGGGTGTCTACCAAGAGGAGACTGATCGCTCCAGTCCCCATCTGGGTGTTTCCTCTGCCACAAAGCTTGCTGACTGCCCCTAGGCTCTGAATTTCCAGGAATTTTGGAGGATTGGGGAGAGTTGGTAGGGACTACAGAGAAATCCGGTGATATCTGGACTATGGATCCTGTCGGAATCTACAGGCCCCAGAGCTGGGATCTCAGAGAGCACATGAGATTGAGGCCAACACACTTGCCATGGAATAACATGAGACAAGGGATTTCTATGTATCAGAAGAATGTGTTTCACCACTGCCAAATGGGAATCAGCTGACAGATGCAGGAAGTCTTGCAAAGGGCTATCAAAGCATAGAGGACTGCTTGAAATTGAGTTATCAGTGGAGCTGTTAGGAACCCCATGCATTCTCACTAACAATGACCTACAGAAAGCACATAGCAACGTGGCGGCAGTCAGACATTTAAGGCATTGCCTGTTTTCCTTCTTAAGCTTCCTGATCCCACCATTGGAAGAGCAGACACATGGAAAAGAGGGTTGCGTGTAAAGAGAATTGGAACTACAGGTCTAGTCTGCTCTGGAAGGCACGGAAGAAGTTTTTGAAATAAATATGAGACTAATATTTTAAATGAGTAGGACCTAATCTCAATACCTAGAATGAAAGTTTTAATAACTAAGGAGGCTGATACTTAGAAGCAATGAAATCTGACAAAATACCAAGTGTAGAAATGATGACTTTCATGCTTATGCCTCTTGAGGTGAGATTCTCAATCATACTGATTACACGTCTTTGTCTATCCTAGTATACTATGGACATTTTTAGACAGGGATTGTTTCTTATCCATTTTTCTATCCTTACTGTCTAGTGTATAATATAGTACATGGGACTTAGGATATAGGTAAGTGAATGAAGGAATGAAAATTATAAGAACTACATAATGTTTAATTCTCCTTTATTTCATAGGCCTCTTCACTGAGAGGAATAAGGGGTTAAGGTTATTTCTGCAAAATCTGTCCAACTTCTGCTTTACAGAGGGAGCTTTCAATCTATTTCCACTTCTTTTTTTCAATTTTTATTTTTATTTTTTTTTTTTTTTGAGACGGAGTCTCGGTCTGTCGCCCAGGCTGAAGTGCAGTGGCGCAATCTCGGCTCACTGCAAGCTCCGCCTCCCGGGTTCACGCCATTCTCCTGCCTCAGCCTCCCGAGGAGCTGGGACTACAGGCGCCCGCCACCGCGCCCGGCTAATTTTTTCTATTTTTAGTAGAGACGGGGTTTCACCATGGTCTCGATCTCCTGACCTTGTGATCCACCCGCCTCGGCCTCCCAAAGTGCTGGGATTGCAGGCGTGAGCCACCGCGCCCGGCCCTTTTTTTCAATTTTTAATGTATGTGGATACATAGTAGGAGTATGTATGGGGTACATGAGATGTTTTGATACAGGTATGTAATGTGAAATAAGCACATTAGGGTAAATGGGGTATCCATCCCCTTAACCATTTATCCTTTGAGTTACAAACAATCCAATTGCACTCTTTATTTTAAAATACACAATTAAGTTACTATTGACTATAATCACCTGGTTGTGCTATCAAATAGTAGGTCCTATTCGTCTTTTTTGTTTTGTTTTGTTTTGTTTGAGTCTTGCTCTGTTGCTCAGGCTGGAGTGCAGTGGCGTGATCTCGGCTCACTGCAACCTCTGCTTCCTGGGTTCAAGCGATTCTTCTGCCTCAGCCTCCTGAATAGCTGGGACTACAGGCTCCCACTACCACGCCCGGCTAATTTTTGTATTTTTAATAGACACAGGGTTTCACCATATTGGCCAAACTGGTCTCAAACTTCTGACCTTGTGATCCACCTGCCTCGGCCTCCCAAAGTGCTTGGATTATAGGGGTGAGCCACCGTGCCTGGCCAGTCCTATTCATTATTTAACTATATATATATATATATATATTTTACTCATTTACCATCCCCACCCTCCCCTTCTTTTTCTGATCAACTAACTTTCCTTCCTTCTCAATAAACATATAAATCAACCTTCTAGAAAAATTAAGTCTTTCTCCTTAAATGTTACACGACTTTTTATCTACTGTCTTAAAAAATTATTTCAGCCTTTAGGATTCTTTTCTTCTCTTTAAGGAATTTACATACTCCATTCCCACCATGCCATTCCATTTCCTTCATCCACCTTCCCATTTCTCCACAGAAGAAATTGGAAACGTTCCCCACAACTCTCACAACTCTGCCCCCCAGGTCCCATACTCATCCTGCCCAACCACATCATGTGACCTTTGCAGCAGTGGTTCTCATCCTGGGACAACTGTTGGCAATATCTGGAGACATTTTTAGCTGTCACAACTGGATACTATTGGCATCGAGTGGGTTGAGGCTGGAGATGCTGCTAAACATCCTACAACACACAGGGCGGCCTCTCCCGACAAAGAATCATACCCCAAAAAACATCAATAGTGCCACTATTGAGAAACCTTGCTTCTCTCAGAGTTAAAATTCAGAACTGTATATAAAAGGCAAGGCTTACCAGCTTCCACCGTGTGTGTGTACGTTTTAATTTCCTAAATCTTCACGCATGCCACATGCCTCTTAATACTGATCATTTTTCCCATCCCCCACCTCTGTTCATGTCTGAAGCCACTTCCTCACTTTAGCATCACTGTTGTGAGTCACAGAGAGGAGAACAAGGGGCAACATTCCTCATCTTTTTACTCCAATATCTATACAAGAGGGATAGGGAGGTAAAAAGATAAACAGAGATAGATTCTTACTCTATTCTATTCTGAGCCTTTTGCAAAGTCTTCTTCCAAATGCTTCAGATAGGCTTCACTGCAGCTTATTTGTTCTTACCAATTTCACTATAATTTTTCCCAATATCTCCAACATTCCTTTTCTTGTCTTTGAGAAGCTTGCTGGAAATAACTTTTGCCTGACATTAATCTAAACATATTATATTTCTGTGACATTTTACACTAATTATTGCTCTTTCTAAAAATACCCAGGCCTTTACTTTTTAGCCAATTTTTTTTTTGTTTGTTTCCAAAACAGAAGGTGAATTGGGTCAATTCAGGTATTAATTTTAGCTATGCCATATCAACTTCTGGACACAAGCAGCTAAAGGGAAACTGGAATGGGAAGAAAATTCCACTCCTGCCCTGTTTCCTGGTTAGGAAGGAGCAGACTTTAGAGAAAGAAGGCCAAGCATGGTTTGTAACAGGCTGAAAACATGCCCTTGAAAGCTGAGGCCTCAAGTGTGCCTGTGAAATGGTAAACAAACCTGGTAATGGTAAACAAGCCATGGCTTTGGCTTATTTGCAATAAGGAACAAATCAATTGAAGTATTTCATATTCCTCTTCAGAAGCGAACCATAAAGAGCCATGAGACTTCCCAAACGATTGGGATAAATGGGAGAATAATAAATAGAACGAAACAAACAGAAGGAAATAAAAAATAAGGAGCAAAATGCTTTTTAAAAAGCTAAAAACATTTTAGAAAGTGTGAGAATAATAATTACTAAACCCACGTCTGTAACAAATGAATTGCAATGAAAGGCCAGAGTACAAATAAGAATTATTCATTAACTTGCACTATAGCATCTGCTACTTGTTATTTCAGCAAATGAATTGTGCAGTAATGACACTGAATTCTAAACTTGAATATCTAATGATCGAGCAGTCATTCCTGCTTTCTACTTGCAAGGAAAAAAAAGGAACTAAGAGAAAGGAAGAAAAAATAAAAGTTTTTTTAAAAAAAGGTAAACTGATGCCAAGACTGGTCATATAATTCAATATACCATTCGAACTAGGCAGCAGGCTTCCCACTGACCCAGCTGCTGAGTATAGAGATTTTTATGGTAAGAGGTGAGCTCTAACATGGCAGCCCAATATTTTACACCCTTGCTGTGTTTTCTGATAATGGACTCACACTCTTATTCCTTTTCCATAAATAAAGCATTCTGTTGTCTGTTCATCCCACTCTCCAGCCAAGGAGTACCACTTCATAATGGAAACCATTCTCCAGGCAGTGGGTTTCAGCTATTAATTACTGGAATGTCAAATGAGAAAATATGTGATTGGTTAAGCTTAGAAACAAGGTCAGGAATGAAGAATAATAAATTTTAAAGCAGACATATTTAACAATTGCTATGGGAAACGGATTCTGGATTGCACATAAAGTTTTAAAATAACTTCAGGTCTCCTGAGCTAGATTTTTTTTTTTTTTTTTAATGATAGCACTCAGTGCCAGTGAAGAACATTTATATTTTATGACTGCACAGCATATTTTGAACATAATTCCAATATCTGGGGAATGTCCTACCTTGTGAGCCTACCTCCCCAAAGTAGAAGGCTTGCTCTCCTGGGCTCCTTTGGAGCAAGGGCCCACACATGTGACAAACCACCAACCAACCATCAGAACATCTATGAGAGGCTACAGTATGAAATAAAATAATGGGAAAAGTAAGGCATCTCATGGGACATATTTTCTGCAAGGGAAGAGGCGTAAGGCAAAATATAACCAGTGGAGGTGGTAAGGACACAAGTCCAGGGGAGTGTCCCAGTAATAGTGGTGACTGTTCCCAATGGAAACTGCATTATGCCTGGTTAGATAGCTTCCAAGCTTGATTCTCTATTCCCTCCAGACTTTTAAATAGCTAATATCGTTTTTATAAAATTCCTCTTCTGTTTAACTAGGGTAAGTTTTGTTTCAAGCATTCAATGTGTATTTATTGAGTGCCTACTATGTTCCAGGAACTGGTTTTTAGCAATGAACAAAACAGAAAATGATTCTTGTCCTAATGAAGCTTACATCTGGTGGGGACACAAATGAGAACCAAAATAAACAAATGTGTGATAATGCTATGTGCATTATGATAGGCACTATAAGGCAGTAAGTACTACAGAGAAAAATTAAGCAAGAAAAAAGAAACGTCAGTGTGGAAGTGGGTGTAGTATATTTAAATAGGGAGGTGAGGAGAGGACTCACCAAGGTGACATTTGAATAAAGATCGAAGGAGGTAAAGGAATGAGTCAAATTGATATCTAGGACAACATTCTAGGTAGAAGGAGTACTTTTGTACTTGGCAAATTCAAAAAAGAGCAAAAAGCCAGTCTGGCTGGAACACAGCAAATGAGGGAATAAGTAGTAGGAGATGAGGAACAAGAAGTGTCATCAAAAGGCGTTTGTCAGTCACTGCAAGAGCTCTAAGAGTAGAAGCCACAGAAGGGTTTTGTGCAAAGGAGACATATTCTGGTGTATGATGTAACAGAATTATTGTGGTTGCTGTATCAAGAACAAATTGGGGAGAGGCAGGCAAAAGCAGAAGAGAAAAGTGAGGAAGCTACTGGAATAATCAAGGTAAGACATGGAGGTTGTTTAGTTCACAGTGATAATTGAGCTGGGTGAAGAGAGAATCTGATTGTGGATATATGTTAGTTTTTTTGTTTGTTTTTTGTTTTTGTTTTTTTGAGATGGGGTCTCACGACGTTGCCCAACCTGGTCTTGAACTCCTGGGTTCCAGCAGCCCTCTTTCCTTAGCCTCCTAAGTAACTGGGATTACATGTGTGCACCACGGTGCCTGGGTATTTCTGAATATATTTTGAAGGTATAACTGACACAATTTGTTCATGGATTGTTTGGGGGACATTCTAATGACCTAATGCACCTGACAACTAGAATTAGCATATATGATTTAATGTGGTTTCTAAGAATCAAAAGCCAGAAATATGTACTAAAACATCATTAGTGGTTCTATAAACCCCCAACATTGATATATTGATATAGAGCTTTAGAGTCAACACTATCTGATGCATGTAATAAAATATATCATCATTACCATGCCAAACTCATTTTTTAAAGTATTTATTTTCAGCACTATGTGCAAGACATAGTAATCTAGTAATATCACCAATCATTTTAAATAGCACTAGAGTTTACAAAGCACTTCAACATCTGTCCTTGAACGCAGCCAGATTCTGTAACTCACAAAGTGCTACATTACAATTATACTCTGAAGTAGGATTCCACCATCACCTAAGTTTCACTTTCTTAGTTATAAAATACTTTCTACATATGTTTCTTGAACACTAAGCCCATATACTATGGACTAAGTAGGCCCCCACAAATTCCTATTTTGAAGCCCTAACCTCTAGTATGTCTGTATTTGGAGACAGGGCTTTTAGGAGGTAATTAAGTTTAAATGAAGTCATAATGACACTGTATTAGTCCATTTTCTTTTTTTTTTTTTTTTTTTGAGACGGAGTCTCGCTGTGTCTCCCAGACTGGAGTGCAGTGGCGTGATCTTGGCTCACTGCAAGCTCCACCTCTAGGGTTCACGCCATTTTCCTGCCTCAGCCTCCCAAGTAGCTGGGACTACAAGCGCCTGCCACCACGCCTGGCTAATTTTTTGTATTTTTAGTAGAGACAGAGTTTCACCGTGTTAGCCAGGATGGTCTCGATCTCCTGACCTCGTGATCCACCTGCCTCAGCCTCCCAAAGTGCTGGGATTACAGGTGTGAGCCACCACATCCGGCCTAGTCCATTTTCATGCTGTTGATAAACACGTACCCAAGACTGGGTAACTTATATAGATAAATGAGTTTAATGGACTTACAGTTCCATGTGGCTGGGGAGGCCTCAGTATCATTGCAAAAGGCAAGTAGTAGCAAGTCACGCAAAGAGAGTGCCTGTGCAGGGAAACTCCCGTTTTTCAAAACCATCAGATCTTGTGAGACTTATCACAAGAACAGCACAGGAAAGAGCCGCCCCCATGATTCACATATCTCCCACTGGGTTCCTCCCACAACACATGGGAATTACAGGAGCTACAAGATTAGATTTGGGTCGGGACACCGAGCCAAACCATGTCATTCTGCCCAGGTCCCTCCCAAATCTCATGTCTTCACACTTCAGAACGAATCATGCCTTTCCAGCAGTATCCCCAAAGTCTTAACTCATTACACCATTAACTCAAAAGTCCACAGTCCAACATCTCATCTGAGACAAGGCAAGTCCCTTCTGTCTATGAGCCTGTAAAACCAAAACCAAGTTAGTTACTTCCTAGATACAATGGGGGTACAGGCATCAGGTAAATACAGCTGTTCCAAATGGGGAAATTAGCCAAAACAAAGGGGCTACAGGCCCCACACAAATCCAAAATCCAGCAGGGCAGTCAAATCTTAAAGTTCCAAAATGATCTCCTTTGACTTCATGCCTTGCACACGGGTCACAATGATGCAACAGGTGGTTTCCCACGGTTTTGGGCAGCTCTGCCCCTGTAGCTTTGCAGGTTATAGCCTCCTTCCTGGCTGCTTTCACGGGCTGTTGTTAAATGTCTGCAGCTTTTCCAGGTGCAGGGTGCAAGCTGTCGGTGGACCTACTATTCTGGGGTCTGGAAGATGGTGGCCCTCTTCTCACAGCTCCACTAGGCAGTGCCCCAGTAGGGACTCTGTGTGGGCTCCAACCCCATATTTCCCTTCCACACTGCCCTAGCAGAGGTTCCGTATGAGGGGTCCACCCCCGCAGCACACTTCTGCCTGGGCATCCAGGTGTTTCCACACATCTTCTGAAATCTAGGGAGAGGTTCTCAAACCCCCATTCCTGACTTCTCTGCACTCGCAGGCTGAATGCCAAGGCTTTGGGCTTGCACCATCTGAAGCCAAGGTCCAAGATCTGTGTTGGCTCAGCCACGGCTGGAGCAGTGGGGACACAGGGTACCACGTCCCCAGGCTACACACAGCAGGAGGACCCTGGGCCTGGCCCACAAAACCACTTTTTCCTGCTAGGCCTGTGATGGGAGGGGCTACCACAAAGGTCTCTGACATGCCCTGGAGACATTTTCCCCATTGTCTTGGTGATTAACATTCGGTTCCTCATTATTTATGCAAATTTCTGCAGCCAGCTTGAATTTCTCCTCAGAAAATGAGATTTTCTTTTCTATTGCATTGTCAGGCTGCAAATTTTCCAAAGTTTTATGCTCTGTTTTCCTTTTGAAACAGAATGCCTTTAACAGCACCCAACTCACCTCTTGAATGCTTTGGTGCTTAGAAATTTCTTCCACAAGATACCCTAAATCATGTCTCTCAAGTTCAAAGTTCCACAAATCTCTAGGGCAGGGGCAAAATGCTGCCAGTCCCTTTGCTAAAACATAACAAGAATCCCCTTTGCTCCAGTTCCCAACAAGTTCCTCATCTCCACCTGAGACTACCTCAGCCTGGATTTCATTGTCCATAGCATTAACAGCATTTTGGTCCAAGCCACTGAATTCCAAACTTTCCCACATTTTCCTGTCTTCTGAGCCCTCCAAACTGTTCCAACATCTGCCTGTTACCCAGTTCCAAAGTCTCTTCCACATTTTTGGGTATATTTTCAGCAACACCCCACTCTACTGGTACCAATTTACTGTATTAGTCTGTTTTCATGCAGCTGATAAAGACATACGTGAGAGTGGATAATTTATACAGGAAAAAGGGTTTAACAGACTTACAGTTACACATGGCTGGGGAGGCTTCACTCATGGCAAAAGGCGAGGAGGAGCAAGTCACGCCTTACATCGATGGCAGCAGACAAAGAGAGAGCTTGTACAGGCAAGCTCCCATTCTTTAAAACCGTCAGCTCTAGTGAGACTTATTCGCTATCACAAGACCAGCACAGGAAAGAGCCGCCCCTATGATTCAAATATCTCCCACTAGGTTCCCCCCATAACACATGGGAATTATGGGAGCTCAAAATGAGATGTGGGTGGGGATGCATACCCATATTAGGCACCCTAATCCAATAGGACTAGTGGCCTTTTAAGAGGAAGACAGAGAGATATCTATTTATCTCTGCATACACACACACTGAGGAAAGGCCATGTGAGCACATGGTGAGATGGTAACTCCCAACAAACCAAGGGAAGAGGCCTCAGAATGAAACCCATCTTGCTGGCACCTTGAAGTTGGACTTCCTAGGTTCCAGAACTCTGGGAAAATACATTTCAGTTGTTAAACCATCCAGTCTGTGGCATTTTGTTATGGCAGCCCATGATGACTAATACACCACATTATAGAAGGAAAAGGTGGTCTTGATATTGACCAATTACATATACACACAAAATTCCAAGAATGTTCATTCACAATTTCATCCTCAGGCCATATGATCAAAACCCATACAAGGTCCACAAATCTACAAGCCAATGAGCCTAGAATCACTGTTTTTATCTCTTCAACTTATCCCTAAGTTCCATTCACAGCCACGGGGTGTTTGTCCTAGACTCTGGGGGAGCAATGTGAAGTGACACTATGGTTACCAGAGAATCTCCAACAATCCCCTTCATACCCTCAATACTTGTACTGTCCAGTATATTAGCCACTAGCCATATGTACCTATGGAATATGTACATAAATATTTGATATATAGCTAGTCTAATATGATATGCTATAAGAGTACCATACCAGATTTCAAAGACTTAGTATGAAAAAATGTGAAATGTTAACTTTTATGTTAATTACTGCTGAAATAATATTGTTGATACATTGTGTTTAATAAAATATATTATAAAAATTAACTTCACCTTTTTACCGTTTTAATGTGGCTAATAGAAAATTTAAAATTACATATACGGCTCACATTAGTACCTTGCTTTATATTTCTATTGGACAGTGCTAATTCTCTCTCACACACACACACACACGCACACACACACACACGCACGCACACACACACTCTCTCTCTCTCTCAATTCTTTTGATATACAGTACTCACTCCTTCATTGAAGTCCCTGCTCCAGCTCTTCTTGAGTCTTGTCTCCAAAGGATGTTGTCAATATTTCTCTACTCAAACTGGTTCTGCTGTTCATAGCAGTCAGGTTTCAGAACATGAGTGTGCATGAGGCAGAGGGGAAAAGTTCTCATGGGGGTCTGCCCCCCATGTAAATATCTGATGCAATTAGATATATTTTTCCTCATCACACTGATGCTTTTTCTGCTTTACTACCTTAGGCAATATTGAAAACCCATCCTTTATTTATTTATATTTTTAAATTGAGACAGGGTCTCACTCTGTCAACCAAGCTGAGTGCAGTGGTGCAATCACAGCTCAGTGCAGCCTTGACCTTCCAGGCTCAAGCAATCTTCCCACTTCAGCCTCCCCCAGTAGCTGGGACTATAGGCACATGCCACCATGCCCGACTAATTATTTATTTTATTTTTGTGGAGAACAGGGTCTTGCTATGTTGCTCAGGCAGGTCTCAAACTCCTGGACTCAAGCACTTCTCCCACCTCAGACTCCCAAAGTGCTGGGATTATAGTTGTGAGAGAGTGTTCCTAGCCAAAAACACACCCTTCTATTAAGATAGCCTTGAGAGATTCAACATTCTAGAAAATGGGAGTGGCAGGGGAGAGAACCTTCCACCACACAAAATTATTTTGATTCAATATTACTCTCCCAGTTTCACAAGAGGAAGCAGATGTTCAGAGTGGTTAAATTTGTTACCCAAGGTCACAGAGCTGTATGTAATTAATACTGACGTCTGGTATCTGATCTTTATTCATTCCTGTTACCGTTATATCACAATATCATGTATCTCCAAAATTTAAATTTTGACATTTCAAAATTTTAGACCATCTGGGAGGGAATAAGATGGGGGGTGGTCATCATTACAAATATCAATTACCAGAAAGTATCTGAAGAATAGTTATTTTCTAACCCTTTGGAATATAAATATGTGGGAAAGTATGTTAACTACTCAATTTATTCAATAAAGCAATTCACAGAATTATTCTAATCATAGATTCTATTAGTCCTTTCTCATGTTACTAATAAGGACATACCCAAGACTGATAATTTATAAAGAAAAGAGGTTTAATTGACTCACAGTTCAGCATGGCTGTGGAGGTTTCAGGAAACTTACAATCATGTCAGAAGGGGAAGCAAATACACCCTTCTTCACACTGAGGCAGCAAGGAGAAGTGCAGAGTGAAGGGGAGGAAAGCCCCTTATAAAACCATCAAATCTCGTGAGAACAGCATGGAGGTCAATTACCTTCTACCAGATCCCTCCATGATACATGGGATTATGAGAGCTACAATTCAAGATGAGATTTGGGTGGGGAAACAGCCAAACCATATCATTCCAACCGTGGCCCCTCCCAAATTTCATGTCTTCACATTTCAAAACACAATCATGTCTTCCCAACAGTCCCCCAAAGTCTTAACTCATTCCAGCATTAATTCAAAAGACCAAGTCCTAAGTCTCATCTGAGACAAGGCAAGTCCCTTCCACCTACAAGCCTCTAAAATCAAAAGCAAGTTAGTTATATCCTAGATACAATGGAGGTACAGGCACTGGGTAAATACAACCATTCCAAATGGGAGAAATTGGTTAAAACAAAGGGACTACAGGCCCCATGCAAGTCTGAAATCCAGTAGGGCAGTCATTAAACCTTAAAGTTCCAAAATGATCTCCTTTGACTTCATGCCTCACATTCGGGTCATGCTGATGCAAGAAGTGGGCTCCCACAGCCTTGGGCAGCTCTGCCCCTGTGGCTTTGCAGGGTACAGCCCCCTCCTGGCTGCTTTCATGAGCTGGTGTTGAGTGTCTGTGGCTTTTCCAGGAGCACAGTGCAAGCTGTTGATGGATCTACCACTCTGGGGTCTGGAGGACAGTGGCCTTCTTCTCAGAGCAACATGAGGCAGTGCCCCAGTGGGTATTCTGTGTGGGGGCACCAACCACACATTTTCCTTCCACACTGCCCTTGCAGAGGTTGTGCATGAGGGTTCCACCCCTGCAGCAAACTTCTGCCTGGACATCCAGGCATTTCCATACATCCTCTGAAATCTAGGTGGAGGTTCCCAAATCTCAATTCTTCTGCGCACCCACAGACTCAACACCACATGGAAGCTGCCAAGACTTGTGGCCTGCACACTCTGAAGCCATGGCCTGAGCTGTACCTAGGCCCCTTTTAGCCACAGCTGGCACACAGAGCACCAAGTCCCAAGACTGCACAAAGCAACGAGATCCTGGGCCTAGCCCACGAAACCATTTTTAACTCCTAGGCCTCTGGGCCTGTGATGGGAGGGACTGCCAGAAGACCTCTGACATGCTCTGGAGACATTTTCCCCATTGCTTTAGCAATTAACCTTTGGCTCCTCTTTATGCAAATTTCTGCAGCCAGCTTGAATTTCTCCTCAGAAAATGGGTTCTTTTCTATCACATCATCAGGCTGCAAATTTTCCAAACTTTTATGCTCTGCTTCTCTGCTTTTAAACTTAAGTTCCAATTTCAAACCATATCTCTGTGAATATATAAAACTCAATGTTTTTAACAGCACCCCAGTCACATCTTAAACACTTTGCTGCTTAATAATTTCTTCCGCTGGATACCCTAAATCATCTCTCTCAAGTTCAAAGTTCCATAGATCTCTAGGGCAGGGGCAAAATGCCACCAACCTCTTTGCTAAAACATACAAGAGTCACCTTTATTCCAGTTCCCAGCAAGTTCCTCATCTCCATCTGAGACCACCTCAGCCTGGACTTCATTGTCTGTATTACTATTAGCATTTTGGTCAATGCCAAAATGCTCTAGGAAGTTCCAAACTTTCCAGCATCTTCCTGACTTCTGAGCTCTCCAAACTGTTTCAACCTCTACTTGTTACCCAGTCCCAAAGTTGCTTCCATATTTTTGGGTATCTTTACAGCAGTACCCTAGTACTTGGTACTAATTTACTGTATTAATCTGTTCTCACACTGCTATAAAGAACTGCCCCAGACTGGGTAACTCACTCACTAACACAAGAACAGCAGAATAAGGGTAACCACCCTTGTCAATTACGTCCCACCAGGTCACTTCCATGGCAAATGGGGATTATGGGAACTACAATTCAAGATGAGATTTGGGTGGGGACACAGCCAAACCATACCATTGATGATGACGATGACAGCCAAAATTACTGAGCATTATGTGAAACACTATGCTAAACACTCTGTATGTTTCAGCTCATTTTACCATTTCACAAAGTATGGGGTATTGGTATTCCCATTTTACAGAGGAAAAACAGGTCACATGGCTAAAAAGTAATGGCAACCAAGTCTGTCGTACTTCAGAGCCCTAGAGACTGGTCACGTTACATACTCATGCATTGCTCAATGAAGGATTACATTCTGAGAAATACATCATTAGGTGATTTAGTCATTGTGCAAACATCATAGTGTACTTACACAAACCTAGATGGTATAGACTACTATACAAATAGGCTAGAGCCTATTGTGTAGTCGATTACAAACCTGTACAGCATGTGACTCTACTGAAGACCATAGGCAATTGAAACACAATGGTTATTTGTGTATCTAAATACAGAAAAAGTACAGTAAAAAGAGAGTGTAAAATCCTTTTTTTTTTTTTTAAAAAAGGGGTAGACCTGTATAGGACACTTATCATGAATGGAGCTTGCAGGACTGGAAGTTGCTCTGGGTGAGTGAGTAGTGAGTGAATGTGAAGGCCTAGGACATATCTGTATACTACTATAGGCTTTATAAATACTATACACTTAGACTACACTAAATTTATTTTTAAACTTTTCTTTCTTCAATAATAAACCTTAGCTTACTGTAACTTTTTTTACTTCAAAAACTTTTTGACTTTTCTTTTCCCCCCCCTGAAGACAGTGTCTCTCCATTGCCCAGGATGAAGTGCAGTGATGCTATCATGGTTCACTGCAACCACCAATTCCTGGGCCCAAGCAATGCTCCCACTTCAGCCTTCTAGATAGCTGAAGCTACAGGTGTGCACCACACCACCTGGCTTGTTTAATTTTTGTAGAGACGAGGTTTCACTATGTTACCCAGGCTGGTTTCCAAATCCCAGGCTCAAGCAATCCCCCTGCCTTGGCCTCCCATAGTGATGGGATTACAGGTGTGAGCCATTGTACCTGGCCAACTTTTTAAGCTCTTTTGTAATAACACTTAGCTTAAAAGAGAAGCACATTGTACAAATGTACAAAAATATTTTCTTTCCTTTTATCCTCATATTCTATAAGCTTTTTTCTATTTCAAATTCTTTTTAACTTTTTAAACTTTTACAAACACACCCCATTAGCCTAGGCCTACACAGGGTTAGGATCATCAATATCACTGTCTTCCATCTCCGTGTTCCACTGGAAGCTCTTCAGGGGCGGTAACATGCATGGAGCTGTCATCTATGATAACATTGTCTTCCTCTGGATACCTCCTGAAAAAACTGCCTGAGGCTGTTTTACTGTTACCTTTTTTGTTGTTGTTAAGTATGTGTACACTCTAACAATAACCAATAACATAAACCAGTGACATAGTTGTTTATTGTCATTTTCAAGTATTACCTAACATACATAACTGTATCTGCTATACTTCCATACAACTGGTAGCACAGTAGATATGCTTACACTAACATCACCACAAACACAATACATTGTGCTGCAATATTACAAGAGCTAAGGCACCTCTAGGAGATATGAATTTTTCAGCTCCATTTAAATTTTCTGGGACCACCATCATATATACACCATTGTTGACTGAACGTCATTCTTCAGCTGTGACTGTAGTGACTTCCAATGATAATGGTTTTATCCCTGCTTCTTCCTAGGTGGCTCAGGATAACAATTAAGTCTCTACCAAGTTCTGGCATAATCCCTAATGAAAACAGAATTGTAATTCTGGTCTGTATTTTCTAAACATTACAGATACATTTAGTTTTGAGCATTTCATAGACTATGTTTGCATCCTTCTTATGTATTCATTTGGCAGGGTTTAGAAGGAGCATGGTTTTAAAGAGGACTTATAATCATTTCCTGATTTTGAAGATGTACTTCTGGAGAGTACTCTCACAGTTACAGAGGTGAATCTGATTTTGCTAAGTAATAGCACTTTTGCTTTCTGTCCCTTGCAAAAGCCCCAAAATCCCACAAATCACTAAAGAACTTACTCAAATAACCAAACACCACCTGTTCCCCCAAAACCTATGGAAATAAAAGAAAAAGAGAGAGAGTAAAATAATTAGACTGGTGACACAGATCCAAAGCGTTTTTTCTCAGAAAGATGACTTAAAATATGGTCACAAAAATTTTAGCCAATACCAACTCATCAAGTATGGTCTTGGGGGAGGTTCTTTTAAATTCCATGAGTCCCAGAATCTCAAAGGTAAAATGAGAAGCATAATACAATATGAAATGTAGCTGTTTGATCATATAAATCTTTATAGTATACAAATACTTTCACATACACTACCTCAAATAATCCTTTCGTAGCCACTTTCTACAAATGAAAAAATAGAGGCCCAAAGAAACTAAGAGAATGTCCACAGATTGGAACCACTATTTGAGGACTTCCTGCCATCACTCCTGATGCTATTATTTATAACTCCTTGATAATGTTTTAACACTTGAGCTGCTAAATTGGATCTAGTGTGTGATTAGCACACATTTTTTAAGTTTGAATGCTTTTAGGCAAACCATGTACTTTCCAGCTCAGTTCAGTCTTCCCACTACTACCAATATTATCAATTCATGTGTGTGAGAAATCATTCTGTGTTTATTTTCCTTGGGTAATAGTAATCACCTACTTGAACACTTGGGGTCTTAGCCATTTGTTTTTTCTTAAGAGCCTGATCAATATTCAATAGCAACAATTTTTAAAGAAGTCCTCAAAAGAGGCCGGGCACAGTGGCTCACGCCTCTAATCCCAGCACTTTGGGAGGCTGAGGCGGGTGGATCACAAGGTCAGGAGAGGGAGACCATCCATGCCAACATGGTGATACCCCGTCTCTACTAAAAATACAAAAAATTAGCTGGGCGTGGCCACTGCACTCCAGCCAGGTGATGGAGCAAGACTCTGTCTCAAGAGAAAAAAAAAAAAAAAAAATTCCTTAAAAGAGTCTATGTGACTTTGTACTGTGATTTATAACCACATTTACTAAGTGGTTAATTATGATAACCCAAACTTTCTTTTGCACTCTTCAAAGTCCTTTTGCATACTCTATTTAATGGTGAAACTAAAAAGTGAAAATACAGATGGGCTAGGCAGTCTATAAATTAAAAATTATTAGTAATAAAATAATTAACCAGTGTTAAGTTCTACTGATACTGTAATAATGTATTGTTTCAAGGCAAAATAAATGGAATATTTGGTGTATGGATTACACAATACTTCTTTTCCCCTTGGCATAACATAGAAGATCCATTTATAAGAGACCCATTAATAGTCAAAAATGTTTATTTACAAGAGTAGAGTATGTCCTCTTATCCTTGCTCAAGACTCTAAAGACATCTAAGATTATCTGAAACCACTCTTCTGAGATTGTACCAATAGCAAATGTATTCCACAAATTCTATAAATTTTAAAAAAAGAACCATGTGAATGCCCAAATTATGACGGCATCCCAAAGAACATTCATGGGCACATTTCTGACACTGTTACTTAGCATATAAAAACGCACACTTCAATGGCTAGGTGTGATGGCTCACACCTGTAATCCCAGCACTTTAGGAGGCAGAGGTGGGCAGATCACAAGGTCAAGACATCGAGACCATCCTGGCCAACATGATGAAACTCCATCTCTACTAAAAATACAAAAAGTAGCTGGGCGTGGTGGCACACACCTGTAGTCCCAACTACCTGGGAGGCTGAAGCAGGAGAATCACTTGCACCCAGGAGGCAGAGGCTGAAGTGAGCTGAGATCACGCCACTGCACTCCAGCCTGGCCAAAGAGCAAGACTCCATCTCAAAAAAAAAAAAAAAAAGCACACTTCAGTGAACAATATCTGAATGAGCATTGTATTCCAAAGCTTTCCTGCAGAACTATCAGTAAGAGATTCTCTGAGTTCTCAGTGGAATTTTAGTTTCTCAATCTTAAATTGAGACCCCAAAACATCCTTCTACTTGTTGCATAAATATAATGGAAAAAATTATTAGCTCACTTAGGCACCCTGAAAACTAGTAGTATGTATTAACAAATGATAATGGTCTAAATTTTTTTTTTATAGCATGAAAAGGTTAAAATCACGACAAAGAAGCCCTTTTGAACCTTGCTTAGATAGCTTACTGTAAACACCAGCTGAAAATAAAATCAACAGTCAAAACCTGTTTCCTTTTCCCCCAATTTTTTTAGTTACAAGTAAAATGAGAGCCACTAGAATTATTTTTCAGAAAACTTACCACCAGGGGGCAGTTCACTTGTAATTTAGGTAAGATTCTAATCTGTCAAAATTTAAGAATCTGAATAATTACCAGTAAGTAGAAAATGAACAAAGAATGATTTTATAAACCTGCTTCAAGGTTATTTGAGAATTCTAATGCAAAGATTTAAAAACATTGATGCTACTGAAAGCATATTACTACTGTATGTAGGTATGTATAAAATTAGAGCTGCCAAAAAAACCATTTCAGAGTAAGTATAAAGAACACAAAAACCCAAATAGAGTTGTACTAAGTCTCCTTACAGATAACTTTGCCACAATATTAAAAGGCAAACAACAACAACAAAAAACTCTCTGGTAGGTTATTAGGATGTTTACTTACTTTGAAAACAAATGTTTTTATTCCCAGCAATATATCCATATAATTAAAAACATAACTAAAAATGCAAAAGAGCACAAATTAAAATATTTTCCTTGAAATGGTTTCAATATTTTTTTTTTGTTTTTTAAAGGAGATGAAGTCTTGCTGTTTTCCAGGCTGGTCTCAAACTCCTGGGCTCAAGCGATTCTCTCACCTCAGCCTCCCAAGTAGTCGGGATCACGGGGATGCAACCACCATGCACAAAGTCCGGATTCAATATTTTTCCAAGAAATGTTTCTTTTGCTTATATTTTGAAATTAAGGACTGTCCTCAGGACAGGAAAATATGAAGTTCATTAAAAAAAAATTAATTCAAAATAAGCTCAATAGCACAAAAGCCCAAAAAGGAAGTTTAGCCATCCAGATAAAGTGTTGTGTTTTTTTGTTAGTTTTTTTTTTAAAGGCCGTTTCTAAACACTTCAAAAGATGAATTACATGCTTTGGATATTACTAAGTTGAACTGCCAAACACAATACTATGAATTCATAGTATCAAGACCCATTATTTTAAAAAAACCTAAGTATATGACTGTATCTTTTATAAATTAATGACACAAAAAAAGAAAAACCTACTTTATTCTGGATCACTACAAGTTCTATTTCTGTGTCTTGAGAGTCTTGGTTTGTTACTTAAGTGGAATGGTCTATTACTGTTGGAACGCTAGACAATAATGGTTGTAAAGCTCCGAATTTGTAGGATTTGAAAAAATGATACAAACTACTATTTTTTTAAAGTATATAAAATTTTAAAGTAAACCTGTGATGAAATTCACAAACTCACAATCTAATTACTTCATATTTATTAATAATTGTTTTAAGGGCAACTTAATGACGACAATGGTACTAATATTAAATTTACCTTAATTTAGTGGCATAGCCTCAACTTACCCCCACCCCTTCTTTGGTTAATGGGACTCCCTTCCTTTGCAGAACTTAACTACCTCCTATTCTGTTTCTGGTGACACCACCAACCAAAATCCCATATATTCAGGTTTTTAGGGAAAAATAGTTGGATACACTATCTCCACTGGGAGAGAGACAGTAAAAAGTAGAAAGGCAAAATCTCTTTCTATAACTTCCCCAAGAGGGACATGTTTATCTCTGCATTTTCCTGAGGGCAACAATATAGGGAAAGAAGTCTTCCCTTTACTAAAAAATACTGGAATTTCCCTCCTTTCATAATATATTGCAATAAAATCACGTAAGCCTTTTTCCTATCAGGGCATTACTCTTAATCATTTCTAGTCATCCAACCTAAAAGACCTATGATAATTATCGTTAACTTTTTATATTGATCTTAAAAAGCATCTGAAAGAGATACATAATCAAAATTTTACTAAGTGATTTAAAATAACATGAAATGATTTAAACCAGGAGAAAGGAAAGTGAACACGGATGAGGGTAGGGCACATTTGACCATATTCAAGGATTGTGAGGGCTGGGAGATAAGAATATGGAGGTTCATTACACTAATCTTTGTGCACGTTCAAAATGTGCCATGATAACATAAACTTTTAAAAGACCTTTGTTGACACACCAACTGCTCAGACTGATAATTCTCAAGGATCTCAGTGCACCACTTTTTTGCAGTTTCTCCATTCAACCAGCCTTGAGGAATAAAATATTTTTCCCTTCCCAAAGCTCAGAATTATTTTCTAAACAGCCCCAAATATTTCCATATGCTAAAGAAAAGAGCATTATGAATCAATAATGCATATGTCCCTAAGACCTCACACTATTAAATCTTTAGGAAATCAGTTTTCCTAACACTCTATTTATTGTGTTACCACTTTTCCCCTTATGTAGATAACTCATTTACTAATTAATATTTATTCACCTGTCAGAATTGCCTTTATACAACTGATTTCCATAATGCCTCTTAGATTACAATCTCCAAATAGACAAGGATTTAACTTCCTTGTACTGTGTATTGCTTACTGCCAGTTGTTAAAAAGCCACAGAAAATTCTAGGTGTCAATTCTAAACACCTAGAAGGGAAATATATTTCTCTGTTATCCTGCGTTGACTGATGACTTTGGATATACTGCATACTGTGAACCATTATAGGGCTATAACTCATCTCTAGAGTATAAATTTCACCAGATTAAGAAAAAGTACAGAATCAAGCAAACAGCTGAGACATCAACGTAATGTTTTTTTCCTTTTTTTTTTTCCAGTTACACCTTAGATCACATTTTTCCCAGTTTCACATCAGACCTCAAAATCACGGCATCTCTATTATTTGTGATGGGCTGAGGATAAGAGAAGTGTGTTCGAATTCACCTTATTCTAACAAAAAGGCAATTAAGTTCAAAGGAAAGTTGATTTCTAACTACAAATGTTCTTAGTTCTTTGCAAGATAACATTTTTATATCTGCTTAAATCCAGAGAGATTTTTATTCCACAATTAGACTTTAACATCAATAAAATCTTAGATATAACAATGCAGATGAACAATTTAATTTGCACTGAAATAAATATTAGACATACAAAGCACATACAGTGAAAAAGGGTCACAATAAATTACAAGTAGAGACATTATTTCCCTCAATCACCAAAGAAAGCCCTTGATACTTCCAATTTCACACCATCAAATTTATCATTCTTGCTGATTTAAGCAGAACACAAAACAAATATGGATCCCAGGGCTTACTTTCACAGGTACCAGCATGGATAATTTACTACCGTGATCCAATTTGGAAATCAGTAGGGACCAGTAAATCGCTGCATAAAAGAAAGAGTGAATGAGGTCCTTTTTCCTTAGTGTCAGCAGGCTATGATTATTATGTTTATTAGATTTTCTTGAAAGGACTTCACATTTTCTCAGATATGCAGGAGAACTATATTTCCCCTCTGAGCTCTACATTAGCATTTATGTGCTTTGGTCTTGAATACAGGGGAATGAATTTTTCAATTTATTTTATAAATTTATATAGTCTGGATAGCATTGGCCTGAAGAATGTAACCCTCCAACCTGTACAATATTAGATATTAAAAATGGATTCAAGAGAAGTTACTAAGAAATGCTGACATACTGTCTATACAAATTTTTAGTTCAATATATGCCATTATATAAAGCACCAAAAGTAATGCATTTATAAATCAAACCATTTTTTATGACCCTGTTTCTAATCTTTGTAACCCTTTTACATTTGTTCCAATATACACACATCATAAATGATACTTGCTCAACACTTCACTGATTTGGTCTCAACTTAAAAAAATACATATGTAGGCAAAAATTAATGTCAAAAGGAACTGTTCTAACAGTTACAAGAGAAAACAGTAAATGTTTGGAACTAAACTGTCATGAACCAAGAAAAAAAAGGTTAGTTTCAAAGTGCTAAGCATATCAAGTGAGTAGCTTCAGAAGGCTAGATAGAATGAAATGATTCTTAGGCCATTCTTTCTCCTGGAATATGAGCTAACTGTTAGATCTCAGCAAAGATATCCACCTATAATTTTTTCCTATTGTTTTCTAAGAAAGGAATCTGCTTTAGATTTTAAAATACTGTGCTTTCTTTATCTGTTGTGACATCAACTCACATTGCAGGTCAGATTTCCTACATGCACAAGAGGAGAAAGGCTATAGAGTTAATCCATCACACTTGAATATGTTCCTTCTAAAGAACCCATGTGAACATCGCCTTAGAACATAAACATTTCCTAGAATAGTTATTACCAGGAAACCTCCCAAACTCTTAGCAGCTCCTTTCTTCTCCTTCATAGAAGATCCAATCATAACTTTCTACCCTGAATATAAGACTGCTCCTTAAAACAATCTCTGGAAATAACTCCTAGATTTACACAGGTATGCCTTTGGTATACTAAATGTTGAGCTATAATATCATATAGTCTCTGGAATTCTCCTAATCCTAAAGAATTCCAGTGAGTTGTTAAGGGAAACTAGTTGTCTCAGCCAGGCTCAGTGGTTCACACCTATAATCCCAGCACGTTGGGAGGCTGAGGCGGGCAGATCACTTGAGGCCAGGAGTTCCAAGATCAGCCTGACCAACATGGTGAAATCCTGTCTCTACTACAAATACAAAAATTAGCCAGGCATGGTGGTGCATGCCTGTAGTCTCAGCTGCTAGGGAGGCTGAGGCATGAGAATCGCTTGAACCCAGGAGGCAGAGGTTGCAGTGAGCCGAGACTGCACCACTGCACTCTAGCCTGGGCAACAGAGAATCTGTCTTAAAAAAAAAAAAAGAGAGAGAGAGAGAGAAAACTAGTTGTCTCTATAAGCCAAGCTTAATTTTCAAATCTAGGTACCATTCCTCATATAATATCTACAAATTTTATATTACTATCAAAAGTCTAAATTTTAAGAGGTTGAACTGGCTATATCTAGTCTACCTACAAAATTATAATGAAAACATTTTAAGTACTATTTTCCTACACATCTGAAAATGAAGGAGAAAGTACAATTTTATATTAGTGTGTTTCGGTGATTTAGGCACTTAGAATGAAAAGAAAAAACTGGATAGACCACGATCTTAATGATGTCACTCCAAATTGTGCCCTATTTTACTGTTTTCCTAGAAAGCACATATTGACAGGGTACTTCTTTTGAATAATTCAGTATTTTAAAAATGTAGGCTACGTGTGGTGCCTCAGGCCTGTAATCCCAGCACTTTGGAAGGCCGCGACGGGCGGATCCCGAGGTCAGGAGCTCAAGACCAGCCTGGTCAACGTGGTGAAATCCCGTCTCTACTGAAAATACAAAAATTAGCCAGGCATGGTGGCGGGTACCTGTAATCCCAGCTACTTGAGGGGCTGAAGCAGGAGAATTGCTTGAATCTGGGAGGTGGAGGTTGCAGTGGGCTGAGATGGCGCCATTGCACTCCAGCCTGGCCAATAAGAGTGAAACTCCATCTCAGAAACAAACAAGCAAGCAAAAAATGCTTAATATTTTTTCAATCTTGAATGATTACATATTTAAAAGAGTGATGGAATTCAGGGACTTAGTTTTATAGCTGACTCAGCACTTTTGGTGGCATTTAACCTTCAAACACACCATGTGAAAATGGGGGGCTACCTGAGGAAAGAGTGCCACCTACTGATTATAAACGTAACTGTCCGTGGCTCCTTCTTCCTTGAAGTTTTCATTTCAAAGTGTCAAAATTAGTCTAATTTGTGTGACAGCTTTGAGACTGTCAGATTCTAAGGAGGTTGAGGAAGGAAGAGGTGGTGGTCAGAATAACTATGTTAATCAAAATAAACTCCTAAGCATTAGCATTAGTTAAGGTTCTTCACCTCAATCTCTCAAAATTAATGTTATTTTGAACTAAAACTTTAAAAAAATCTCTCAGTTCTACTTGTCTTATTACACATATACTCATCTTCTTTTCCAGAAAAAATAATATTCATGTCCTAAACTTAGAAACCTAACCTGAAGTTTTGATCTGGATTTTTAGGAAGAAGGAAGTATTGATAATTTCATCATTCTTAGCTCTATAACAGAATCTATTAATTTTTCATAATTTTTAGCTTAATATTATAGCTGGCCTTGATGTTCTCTGTAAAGGACATTCTTAAATATTCAAGTCTAACTTTCCTTTTTTCTTTTTTTTTGAGACAGTCTCGCTTTGTCACCCAGGCTGGAGTGCAGTGGTGAAATCTCACTGCAAGCTCACTGCAAGCTCCGCCTCCCAGGTTCACGCCATTCTCCTGCCTCAGCCTCCAAGTAGCTGGGACTACAGGCGCGCACCACCACGCCCGGCTAATTTTTTGTATTTTTTGTAGAGACGGGGTTTCACTGTGTTAGCCAGGATAGTCTTGATCTCCTGACCTCGTGATCCACCCCCCTCGGCCTCCCAAAGTGCTGGGATTACAGGCGTGAGCCACCACGCCCGGCCAAAGTCTAACTTTCTTTAAAAATTCGCTTGCTTTCTTTCTTCCAGGAGGATCTACCTCTGAATTTTATTCCAAAAAAAAAAAAAAAAAAAAACTAAATACAAATCGCACTTAATAAATTTCTCTTTAGACTGATATTAGAGTTTAAATTAATAAGGTACCAACTATACAAAAGGACAGAGAATCCTTGCTAAAATAAAGTAGATTTTGTATAAGGCTTCCATCTATCCAAAAAGGTTTAATATTTAAGTGCTGGAAGAACAATGGTACTACACCACTTCCTGAAGAATTAGACACTCTGGATGTTAAATGAACTTCTTTTAAACCTGTAATTAACAATAAGTTGAACGATGCAGTAAAGAGTTAATTTCTCTTACTACATTCATTCTATATATTGCTATTTTATTTCCTTAATTTTAATTTGATAGGTATACATGTTAACACTGTAATTTCAAATTCCAAATCAGCTGGTTGTAGATATTTCTATTGCAGAATTTCTAACTATGAGTTCATGCAAACTAAACATCTAGTAATGCTTAAATTGTAAAACTTACTTTTTCATGAGTTTAAGAGTACCTTTTTTGTATATTAAACCTTCCTTTAAGAAACAAATCTGTTTCAACTTGTCAAACATGAGTATATCAGAAATATTGTAATTCTGCTATAATGACACAAAACCTCAATTTAAAGCACAGTGTTGTTTTATATTGCAGTAGTTTTAATGTTAAAATTCTTTTTGTTAAAACCAACATGGATTACTGACCAATTATCTTGACCAACAGTACTTTTCAAAATAAAAAGGAAAAACTCAAAAAAGAGACACACAGATCTTTAAAAGATAATCATGATTTAAAAAAAAATCATGGATCATGGTATAAACAGAGCATACAAAAGGAAAATAAGAAATGAAAAAAACCTGTTGAAATTCAAATAAGTTTTATACTTCAGTTAGTGGTATTGTTCTGGGGCTAATATCTTACTTTAGATAAATGTTCTACAGTTATGTAAAATGTTAACATGAGAGGAGCTGAGTAAAGGGTATGCAAAAGAACTCTTCTAGGCCAGGCGCGGTGGCTCACACCTGTAATCCCAGCACTTTGGGAGGCCAAGGCAGGCAGATCACGAGGTCAGGAGATCGAGACCATCCTGGCCAACATGGTGAAACCCCATCTCTACTACAAATACAAAAATTTTGTATTTTTACAATACAGCTGGGACTACAGGCATGGTAGCATGCACCTGTAGTCCCAGCTACTTGGGAGGCTGAGGCAGGAGAAGCACTTGAACCCACGAGGCAGAGGCTGCAGTGAGCCAGGATCACGCCACTACACTCCAGCCTTGGCGACAGAGAGAGACTCTGTCTCAAAAAACAAAAACAAAACAAAAAACCTCTCTTGTACATTTCCGACTCTTCTATAAATCTAAAAGATTTTTTTAAATTATAGGAAAAGCCTTCAGCTGCCAAAATTTCTTGACATAATTCAAGACTTCATTTTTAAAAACATAATTAGAAATCAATGTTATGTTTACTTAACATTATAGTCATTTTATTGCTCTAGAAAATTTAGTTTCTAAAACCATTAGATTATTTATACAGTGACAATAAGACTAGCCACATACACACAAAATCAACTGTATATTATGAGGCTGCTTCTCCAACTTTGTGGACAAATATTACAAAAATACAAAAATAGCTGATTATAGTTAAGCTATCAAGTATAATTTTTCATGTATTTATCCTAAGAATATCCCCTTTTTATAGATTAGGAAGATGAACAAAAATAAAACTAATGTTACTGATAAATTACTAATGAATGTATTTGAGAAATCCAAATTACATGCAGACAAAAACTGGTCACAAAAACCATTACACTACTCTGTACTAAAACTGTACAATGTTTTAAACATTTCCAATCATGCAACGATAACGAAGATCAGCATGTATTTTATAAAAGAGTTGATGGGCGTTCAATGAACAGGATTTAACACATTTTACAACCCAAATCAAAGTGGCATAATACATCCAATTCCCCTAAATTTATCTATGCATTAAGAGACTGAAATGCACACTATTCCCCCACAACTCCTCCCCCTACTCCATTCCAATCAATTACCTTACTTATAAAACCTTCCATTTAACCTTTTAAGTCAGATTTGATGGGTAAACATGTAATCTACAGTATACTCTCCATTATTATTTCAGAAGAGACACACATATAGTCAGAGGCTAAATCTTCGTTACATTCCTTTCAAAAGGCATCTAAACTGTTTCAATGGTCAATGAAAATTTAAGTCTAAGAAACCAAGAAAACTGGCAGTCAAGATTCTGAACTAGGTAGTTCTACAAACTATAATACGAATAATCTATATGTCCGCATTAGTAAAAGAAGGATTTCCTATTTGAGAACTGCTTCTCAATGGCTCTCTGAAGGGAAAGCTGTGTCACTACTGCTTTCTGCTTTCAATGGCAAGGTGACCCCAAATATTTATCCAGTTGGCTAAGAGGCTTACAGTTGAGCCTTTTAAAAAATACTCAGGGCCACAGAAGTACTTATGGAAATAAAATTTTAGAAGGTCGTAGTTTAAGATACACAGAATTCTTATAATAGTACATTCAAAACACATCTGTCCTAACAAAGCAGCATAAAACCAATTAAAAAACAATTTGAAATTAAATACACTGAGAAGTATCATTAACCAAAATTACTGAATGGTAGAATACTGTCTCAAAATGTACTGAATTCACATATGTTCATCACCATAATGAACTCATGCCAGATATAAACTCAGGTTACCAATTCGGTTGAAACAAATTTTAGAGCTATTTTTACAAGAGAAATAAATGTACTTCATGATATAGGCACAACAGCATCTTTTTTAAAAAATTGGTACGTGTATCACTAGATACAGACTTTTTAGCCATTAGCAACACAGCGCAGTAAAATTTTCTCAAAACTTTTTAAGCTTGATTTAACATGCCAAGAAAATGATTATTTTTCCACTGAGATGCATTTATGTAAATTGGATTGAGGTCAGTGTAACACCTGGAATTTACAACCCCTAGCAGAAGTACCAGCTGCTAATAATGCTTATACTATATTTGTAGCTTAACTAGATGTTAAACTACGGAACTGTTGGTGCCAATCTGCTTATAAAGGCAATGCTCTGGAGACAAAGTCTTCTCACAAACAGTGGGCAAGCAGGTTTCATTATTATGTGTTCAACAACAATCCTCAGTTCATTAAATAAGGTCCTGCAAGATAAAATAGTTTTCTTTGAGAAACACAAGGAAAAAGCAATACACAGGCTTACCTCATTTTATTGCACTCCACAGATATTTCATTTTTT
Source organism: Papio anubis (assembly GCF_008728515.1). Lineage (NCBI taxonomy): Eukaryota > Metazoa > Chordata > Mammalia > Primates > Cercopithecidae > Papio > Papio anubis. Next base: position 144,571,988 of record NC_044978.1, read on the forward strand.
ACAAATTGAAGGTTTGTTGCAACACCGCATACAGCAAGACTATCAGCGCCACCTTCCAACAGCATGTGCTCACTTCATGTCTCTGCGTCACACTTTGCCAATTCTCCCACTATTTCAAATGTTTTCATTATTACTGTATCTATCATGGTGATCTGTGATCATGCTCTTTGGTGTTACTATTATAACTGTTTTGGGGCACCACAAACTGCACAAATATAATACAAAGCACTTAATCAAGGCCATTCCTGGTTGGTCTCTTTCCCTCTCCTCAGACCCACCTATTCCCTGAGACACAATATTGAAATTAAGCCAATTAATAACCCTACAATGGTCTGTAAGTGCTCAGGTGAAAAGAGGGCTCCCATGTCTGTCACTCTGGATGAAAACTAGAAATGATTAAGCTTAGTGAAAAAAGCATGGCTAAAGCCAAGACAGGCCAAAAGCTAGACGTCTTGTGCCAAATAGCCACGCTGTGAATGCAAAGGAAAAGTTCCTGAAGGAAATCAAAAGTGCTATTTCTGTGAACGGATGAATGATAAGAAAGCAAAACAGCCTTATTGCTGATAGTAATGCTATTGCACACTTAACAGACTACAGTAGAGTGCAAATATAACTTTTGTATGCACTGGAAAACCAAAAAATTCATCTGACAGCTTTATTGTGATATTCACTTTATTGTGGTGTTCTGGAACCACTCCCACGATATTTCTGAAGTATGCCTCTAATGCTAAACAAATGCTGATGAAGGAATATATCATAGCCATTAGAATTTGAAGTAAAAGAATAACTAGAATTCATTGTAGAGAAAACACAAAATACACACAATGAAATTCTCAAACTCAACATCTACATCTTTTATGGGTGGAAACACTCATTTAACAAAGGTATTTAATAAATGGCTAGCTCTAAAACCTCAGATTATATTTTTAAAATTATATATTTTGTCTTTAGAGTCACATTTTCACATTTAACTTACGCAATTTCAACTAGTTTTTTAAAAGAGAACAAGAAAAAAATATATAACATGGGCACTGTTATATACTTATTCACCTACTATTTCCCTAAATGTACATATTTCCCCTCAGAGATTTCCTCTTCTGTAAAATAATTCTGAGTTGTGGTGAAGTTTAAATATGACACAGATGTTCAGTAAATGTAACTTCCCAGTTGGATCATTACACTGAACTATGACTCTTTTATGCCTTCAGACTAAAGCCCAAGTCCTCAACGTAACACCCAATACCCTCCACAATCTAGTCTCCATCTAATTTTCTGTCCTATCTCCTGCCACTCCCTGCCCTCGCTCCTATCATGGACTTATGTTACATGTTTGTGCCCAAAACCATGTGGGCTTTGCCTATGCCTTAACTGTGCTCACTGCCTACAAAGTATTATTACATACTGTACACATCACATACATTATACAGGCTAGTATACACAAAATCATGTATACTGTACTGACATTTATAAGTGATATGAAGGATCATCAAAGGTAATTTTAATCATTCACAATTTTCACCTTATGTGTTGACTCATCCTGTATAAAGATGCCAACTCCTATTCTACCTTTCTGTGTCCTCTTTTACTTTTATGGTTAGAAAAAAAGCAACAAATTACTTTTCTAAACAAGTATTCAATATGCTTGCACAGAAAGACAGAAATAATAATATTTGGAGTAATGCATAATTTTCCAAAACCTGATCTTCCTGTATCTCCTGTCTTCGTGAGAGCACCATTACAACTCTCTTAGGCTTCCAGGCCACAAACCCGCGGGTCTTTAACTTACTCTTTTCTCTCAACCCCTAATATCCTACCTCCTAATACCTTTCATATTTGTCCCCTTTTCCTTTTACCACTGGATTAGTTCAGGCTCTAGACTACTCTAACAGTCTCCAAATTGGTATTTTTCTTCTCTTGGTGAGCTTGCAATCCATTTTCTGGAATATTTCTAAATCAGATTTCATCATGGGGGTTCCCAATCTCTCCATGTTACATCTTCAAAGGCTCTCCTTATCTCAAAATAAAATCCAAACCCTTTCATGATGTAGTGCTTTCTACCATCTACCTTTCTGGACAGAAATATTTATCAATCCTCTATATACTTCCTGAGCTCAAGTATGCTAAGCACTTTTCAGGCACCCATGTGTCAGAACTCAGATTCATTCTTTAAAGATTTGGCTTATGTCCCCACTTCCTCAGTGAATTCTCATTTGTCTCTGTCTGTTCTCTATACTTTCAGAGCACCTTCATCATCACACTGACTTACACAGCTGTCTAATTTACTCAGCAGTGAATACCTCTGAAAGAAGATATTTTAATTCCACATAAGTTCATCAACATACAATCCCTGTTTTAACCAATCAGTCAAATGAATAAAGCTAGAAGATATGAGGACTAATGAAGTCAATCATTTTCACTAAAGTCACATAGCTAGTTCTTTTATTACTGGCTGCATCACTGGCACAGACCAAGTCAGAAAGTTCCTTAACAGCGCGGACAACAGAACTTTGAGCAATGATAAAATTGTTGCATATCTGTGCTGACAGACCAAGTTACAGAGTTCCTTAATAGCACTGACAAGAGAACTTTGAGCAATGATAAAATTTTTGCATATCTGTGCTGACTCACAGTTTCCACCAGCAACATATGGCTTTTGAGTACCCACGTGAACTGTGCTCAAGGGAACTGAGTTTTAAGTTTTATGAATTTTATTTAAATGGTTAAATGTGGTTGCTGTGCTGTATTGGACAGCACAGCTACAGACAATCTGTACTAGATATCCAAAAAGAATTGAAACCACCAACTTGAGAATAAATATCATAGTGAAAATGGTACAAACTGTGAATACAGATGGTCTCAAAACCTTTAATTTAAAAAAGTGTAGAATTGAAAATATAGTTTTATAGCCTGTTTATCAATATTTACAAGTTGAAATATTTTCCATTACCTTTCCAATAGTTTTGATTAAAATGGGTGCTTGTAAGAGAGCTTTGAAGATGTTTACTAGCACATATTTGTGTTATCTTGATTCACCGCTATTCTTTCCTTTTCAGTCCTCTGAAAACTAAATTCTAGATGTGCTAATATGATTTAAGGGTATATGGAGAAAATGGGAATGGCGAAGGAGGCACAAAGAAGCACAGAAAAACAAATGTGCTGATTAAAATAACAGATGTCAGGGCAAAAAACTATAACATAATGTCTGAAATGAATATAGGGACCAGAAAGAAAAAAGGCTAAACTCATGAAATCAAGTAAAAATGAATGTTAATTTGCTACCGCAGACTCATTAAGAACGAATGTCTAAAGTAAGTTCTATTTTAGAAAGTATTATAAAAAAGACATTGTCTATTAGCACAAAAACACTCTGAACGGAAAATCAGATCATAGAATAACAAAAATAAACTAGTAAGAATGTAACAGTCGAAGTACTTTTAAAATATTACTTCACTTCACCCCCAGAAGGAGTTATTTCCTCTACCAGTGAAGAAATCCAAATTTAAATAACTTGCCCACTCACACAACTAGTTAATGATGGATCAGCATTCAAATTCAAGTTCTTTTTACTGTACTCATGAAAATATAATGTACAGATTGCTGTAATGCACTTATTGGATTTCTGGCTGAATTCTACTCCATTATTTTAAACTTGAAAATAGACTATGTTAATATTAGTATCTGAGTATCATTTTTAAAGCTATTAAAAACATTTATTCATTTTAGTTTTACTCCAATGCTTGAGATCAGAATGTATAATTTAGTGTATATTAATTTAAGCCTCCATTCCTGAAAACTACAGTAATTCCCTAAAATTTCTCTGCTTCCCCATTTTTCTGCTTCAAACTCTTCTGGCACAAGGCTATCAGAAGAATATCTGACCATGTCAAAACCATCATTCCCATTCACCTAAAAGATAAATTCCAAACATCTTACCCTAAAACTCAAGAAGTTTTATAATATGGCTCCAATATACCCTTCTAATCTTAGCTCCAGCAATTCACCATTCGGAATCTCCATTAGAGTCAAAACAGCTCTAAATAAAGTTCCTCAAATATGGCCTGTGCTTCTCGTCTCTCTTGCTCCTACTATTTCCCCACCTAAAATGGTTTTCCCTATTTTCACTATTCAAAAGTTTTATTCCTCCCACAATCTTAATTCTGTGAAACCTTCCTGGGCTCATCTATCTTCTGGCCCAATGATATCTCCCTTCTGTGGACTGCAGTACTGATATAATAAAGCAAACATATGGCATTCATTACCTATTGGATAGTGAATACTGTATCCTAATCATTGTTTATGTAATTGACATGTGTTTTCTTCCTTCATCTAGGAAAGTTGAGAATGAAACCTATGTCTTACACATTTTAAAATTTGCTAAGTTTTAGCAGTGCTATAGAGGTGGCGTAGATAACTGCAGTCTCTGTTTCCAAAAAGAAATACAACCACTTCCTCACCAACCCCAGTACATTCTAAGGCCTACAACTTAAAATTACCGAAACACTGCTTGCTTCTAAATTCTAACACCTTAGCTAAGTAACTCTTAAGAATTACAAATACTATATATTCATAATACTCTCAACAAATAAAACATGCATAAAATAATCATCAGCTTACCGACAATATGGATTTCTTCGAGACGAATATCGAAGAGTAAGAAATCTATAGTATATAAAAGGTTGGAGCAAACTTCCTTGACCACTGAAATAAAAAAATACAAGGGTGATAAATATACATTATTAATTCATGTGTATGCTCTCAAAACTTAAAGGCAATTCAACTGGAGAATATGTGTATCTTCATTCATCAAATGGTCATAGTGAAATCTATCATGTCTAAATCCAAGTTATCTTTGGATATAAAAGAACGTATATGATTGGTAAAGAGTAAAATGTTAAATTTTTACAGATGTATTCTTGTATGTACCACTTTTGAAATTTTTTAAAATAACAAATAAATCAGAAAATGTTACATAAATACTTCCATAATTACTAATTGATGAAATCAAGTTGTAAATCTTCATAAAATATGAAAATAAAAAGTGACTTATTTTATATATATTAAAAAAAACAAACACTCCCCCGCCAACCACAAAAATTACACTGGCTCATTAGTAAATCTACGTAGCCTATACTAATTATTGTTCTTGGTTAAAAAACACAATTACAATACCCCAAGAATTATATATATGTTTATGAAATACCAAGTCTGGAATTCTTCCCTAAGAAAAACTATCTGAATTAAGACATTCACTGAAATAACTACAAACAAAATGTGGCAACAACCTAATGTGAAGCAGAATTAAACAACTTACATTACGGTGAAGCAGAATTAAACAACTTACATTACGGTTATTTAATAGATTTAACATGCAACTACCTAGAATCTTGGTTATGAAAATTACATAGCAACTTTGAAAAAAGCAGAATATAAAACTATACATATTATTACAACTATATTTTTTAAATTGGAAGAAATATATCAAGATGCGAAATGTGTTTTATTAGGTTAATTTTTTAGCCTTTTCTTCTAAATTGTATTACTTTCGTAACAAAAATAATTTACACGATTACAAACTTACCGCTAAACAAATGCAACATCCATTTTCCCCAATAATTTGACAAATTTTTATCTTTTTAAAGTGTAAATGTAAGAGACACAACACAGAAAATAGAAATAGAAAACATTCACTTAAAAAACAAGTTTCCCATCATACAAATTAGCCCTTTCCTCAAACTTATACCACAGTCTCAAATATGTCCTTTCAGAAATGTATATATACAAGTGTATATAATGACTAACACTAAGATAGTGCTCATTTTATAATTCACTAAATCTGTTTAACAACTCTAGGACAGAGATGGTTTATCATTCCCAAAAAACTGAGACAGAAACATATCTATGTCCTTACACACACATGCCCCACAAATATAAATGGAGAATACCCTACACAACTACGTTTAACTTATTATATCTTGGTGATTATCCCATATCACAATACATAAATTACCTAAATCTTTTTTACAGCTTCAAATATACCATCTAATGCTTGGACTATTATGTAACAAACTCCCTACTAATGAATATTTGGGTGGCTCCAGTCAATTAGAAATAAAGCTACAAAGATATATATATATATCTCTCTTTTTTTTTTTTTTTTTGAGATGGTGTCTCCCTGTCTCCCAGGCTGGAGTGGAGTGGCAGCATCTCCACTCACTGCAAGCTCCGCCTCCCGGGTTCATGTCATTCTCCTGCCTCAGCCTCCTGAGTAGCTGGGACTACAGGCACCCGCCAGCACACCCAGCTAATTTTTTGTATTTTAGTAGAGACGGGGTTTCACCGTGTTAGCCAGGACGGTCTCGATCTCCTGACCTCGTGATCCACCCACCTCAGCCTCCCAAAGTGCTGGGATTACAGGTGTGAGCCACCGTGCCCGGCCTACAATGATCTTTTTATCTGTCTTTGCACACGTGCACAATGCATATGTAAGATAACTCATAGACTATGCATCAATTTTTAAATACAGAGCTTGAAGCATTACTGGTGCAAATACAACTTGATAAAGCCTCCTAATATTAGACTGTGTGTCTACCACAAAGGGTAGCATATTAGGAATAGCAGTAATGTAAGATTGTTCTTAATTTTATTATTTAGGTTATATTCAAGCTACCTACTTAAGGCATTAACAGCTTTTCCTAATAGGATGTAGAAGCTGATTTTAATTTTTCTAACAAACAAAATGATTTCTCTATTTAAACATTTCTGGTAAAGTCTCATCTTCTTTACAGTAATCTTAAAAATTAAGACGGTAAGTTTGTACAAATAAACGTTTAAATTAAACATTTAAGGAGCACAACTCAACGTACCAACGCAGTCAAAACCTGGTGCTCCTAACAAAAAATTCACTATCGTTCCAAAGTGAAGTCTTTGTCTAAGTTTGCATGGCATCTCAGAATTTCATTAAAATTATCTTAATCTGATTTAACAGGAGCATAAGAAATTATTTTGCTTACTAAACAGAATCTGGAGGTTTCAGAATATAGATATCAATTATACCCATATAAAAAAACTAGTCTCAGTATCTACCCTTTTTTTTTTTTTTTTGAGAGAGTCTCGGTCTGTCGCCAGGCTGGAGTGCAGTAGCATGGTCTCGGCTCACTGCAACCTCCACCTCCAGGGTTCAAGCAATTCTCGTGCCTCAGCCTCCCGAGTAGCTGGGACTACAGGCGTGCACCACCATGCCCAGCTAATTTTTGTATTTTTAGTAGAGACGGGGGTTTCACCATATTGGCCAGGATGGTCTCGATCTCCTGACCTCGTGATCTGCCCGCCTTGGCCTCCCAAAGTGCTGGGTTTACAGGCGTGAGCCTCCGTGCTCGGCCTGGTATCTACCATTTTAACTTCCATCTAGTTACATGAAACAAATCACAGAACCTGGTCTGACCCAAAAGCAGGATTAAGTGACATAAAAACCCCAGAAAAATGAATAAAAAAAGGGCAAAAAGTGCCTTTTCCTAATTAATAATTAAAGTTTCTAAGTGTAGATCAGGATCACAAAAGAAAGAGGTGAAAAGAAAAACCTATAAATGATAGGAAAAATATTAGAATGTTGATCTTGTCCCTTTTTCTGTTGTTCCAGATTACATTACCCTTTTCTTTTATATGCTTTCAGCTTCTAGGAGAAGAGAAGGCTTTTATTAAATTTTAGGGTCAAGGTTTTAGAGTTAATTTACAAATACAACTGCATCAAATCTAGCTGGGACCACACAACTTAAGCAACACCTGCCAGTCCTGGAGTTCTCAGAAGAAAGCACCACTTAAAAGAATGAAACAGATATACGTTTATAAGGAAATCTATAAAACTCTGTTCTTAGTTTGAAGAGACTGCTATGGAAAGAAGTAATTGTCAAGTACATGAAAACTTTACTAGTTAATCAAGCAAGGTACATTTAAAATTATAAAATATAACTATAAAATCAATAATGATAGTTTGTTACAAACTAACAAGATTATGAAAAACAGGTAACACAGACATTTTAAAGAATAATTTAGCATGGTCCATTAAACACAAAAGGCACCTAGCTTGTACTTAGCAAAATCTTTTCTGGTATCTATGTTAAAGAAAACACTGGCATTAAGTATAAGCAGGTAAAAAATATTTACTGGTCAATATTTGAAAAACTAAAAATTTGGAAACAAATTTCCATGATCAGGAGATAAGCTGGAATCCTATATGGCTTAAAAAAAAAAAAACAAAAAACAAAAAAACAGAACCGGATATGCCAAATCAAATAGGTTATGAAAACATACAAGGGGGAAAAAGGTACAGAATAACACCTTTTTTTTTTTTTTGGTGAGACAGAGTCTCACTCTGTTGCCCAGGCTGCAGTGCAGTGGCGTGTTATTGGCTCACTGCAACCTCCACCTCCTGGATTCAAACAATCCTCCTGCCTCAGCCTCCCGAGTAGCTGGGATTACAGGCATGTACCACCATGCCCAGCTAATTTTTGTATTTTTAATACAGACAGGGTTTCACTATGTTGGTCAGGCTGGTCTTGAACTCCTGATCTCAAGTGATCCGCCCACTTTGGCCTCCCAAAGTGCTGGGATTACAGGTGTGAGCCACCATGCCTAGCCAGAATAACATCTTTGATGTAAAATAAGAACTAAACAAATTAACAAACAAAACTCCACATCCACAGTATATATGTTCTACAAATTTCTGTAAGTATTTTTAAAGGACTACATACGTAAGACACATATTAAACTCCTTACACCTCTGGGAAGAGGACAAAATTGCAACTAGGATTCATATAGTCAAATGTTATTTTAGCTTTTATCTGTAATGTCTCATTACTTGTAAAACTAAAAATTGATAAAACAATCATCTGGGTAGCAAGGTGTATTGTTTTAAAATGTAATGCAAGAATTTCAATGCAGAGGTCAATACTATCTTAATGTTCACACTTTTAAAAGGATGGCTTTCTTTATTCACGTATTACTTCTATAATTAAGATACAAACAAAATAAGGTGATAGTAGTCACTATTAATATAAGAACATAATTTTAAAAGTTTTTCTCTAGTGTAAGAAACATCATCTCAATAGTGACAGAATGGACTAGATTAGACTTCATAAGATTCTTTCAAAGGTGGTAACTATGAAAGTAATTTTTAAAATGTTAAATGATAAATCACAAGAAATAAGACAAATTCCTAGGTCTACTATATTTCAAGTTCTCTACTATAAACGACAAAGGTTAGATTAGGCGACTGCTAAGATTCATCTAGCTCTACATGTCAATACCTACCTTCAACAGATTTAAACAGAATAAAACTTGAGTTTCTACCTTTATTATGTGTATTCATCAACCTCCCAAAACAAATACAGTTTTTCCTTACCTAAAAAGCATAAAAACTGTGGCAGGCATCAGGAATATTTCATTGCAAGCAATGAATTTCAGAATATTTTGTTGATTAGCACTTAATTTGTCCAAGAGAGATCTCAACAGAGGTAAACTATTTGAGCCCCTTGCCTAAAACAAAAGAAAACCAACATTAGAAATAAGTGAAGCATTTCTGATAACAATACTTTCTTTCTGTAAGTAAATAGCCTATCCAACAGGCAATACAATCAAATATACTACTTTGGAAATGATGGTACAAAGTTCACAAACCATTTAAGGACAAATATAGTATTTTTCCTGCTTTTGTATATATTTAGACTTAATATAAAAAACAACTTTAGTAAAAGTATTTTTCATTCTTAGCTGCTTTTTCTCAAGAATGATTATTTAACAAAAAATAGTGGTTATTTCTCTCTAACCATGACAAAATCTGACTATCCAGTAATACAGTTAAAATATCTGTGACTCCTTCCTTAGCTAATGTTGGAATTATACAGCAATGTAATTACTGCTGTGACCAAAGAATTACAGGGATAAAGAAAAAGGCCAATACAAAGCATAAATCTGGATATTTTAATTCAAATTTCAGTATATATACTGTAAATGTGCTTGGTAAATTTGCCTGGATATTTTAATTCAAATTTCAGTATATTCTGTCAATGGCCTGATGCCAAGTTAGGTTTAATGCTCCAACCTAGCAATAAGAAAGAATTTCAGGAAAGCAGCAGTTCTGAAAATTAATGTAAAAGAGATTTATTCAGTACACTCAACTTATCTGGTATGCCAGAATTAAACACTGACAGAACAAGAGATCTGACAACTCAACAAACTTTAGGGACACAGGTTTCAAAAAAATAGATCTATTTCAAACTTGAAAAAGTCCCCTGGAGACCGGGGGGGTGATATTAAGTGCAATCCTTTATCTATAAAATGTTCTAGTTTGTGAAACTTCAATAAACACTTCTAAACTTAAAACTTTCAAATCACTAAATAATTCATAACAAGTTTGTAAGGAATGGAGGGACTTTTTGTGACAAATACCAAAATGTCTTAGAATGAGAATTCATGTCAATGATCTGTAATTCAGAAGTCAGACAAGCAGCAGTTTTACTTACATCAAGGACCTTTTTCGTATATGTGGCAGCATGAAGCAAAGAGAATAACAAGACTGGGAAGATACTCACTAAAGAAAACAATTAAGGAAAACATTTAAAAGTCATCAAGTATTCTGCAAAACAGACTATGTATTATGTCCAAATATACAGATCTGAAACATCTGCTAAAATGAGTTCAGTGGAATGGTTTGTTTTACTGATACACTTTAAGCCAAATCAAATTTTGCTAACTATAAAGAAGAAAGTAAACTATTTCATTTTCTAAAATTCAGGTTTTTTTGTTTGTTTGTTTGTTCTTTGTTTGTTTTTTGAGATGAAGTCTCACTCTTCTCCCCCAGGCTGGAGTGCAGTGGCACAATCTTGGCTCACCGCAACCTCCGCCTCCTGGGTTCAAGCGATTCTCCTGTCTCAGCATCCCGAGTAGCTGGGATTACAGGCACCTGCCACCACGCCCAGCTAATTTTTATATTTTTAGTAGAGACAGGGTTTCACCATGTAGGCCAGGCTGGTCTCGAACTCCTTACCTCAGGTGATCTGCCCACCTCGGCCTCCCAAAGTGCTGGAATTACAGGTGTGAGCCACGGCGCCCGGCCAATTCACAGTTCTTTTTATGACAAAAATTAATAGTGAAAAAGCTTTTTTATTCATTTCTACTGGGTAACAATTTAAACACTTGCTAAATTAAATTGAAATCTAAGTAACCCCAAAGGGTTGTAAGTATAGCTTTTAACCCTACAACGGCTTTCTTGGTCACTCTAACTTACCCTTCAAACATAGTAGTTTTATAGTGCTTTCACAATCTCAAATACTGAGGAAAGAGTCTAAGGTAATGGTTTAAAGAGTAATTCACAAATTTTTATTTCCGAAGACTAAAGATCTTTTATTACTTCTTTCCTACAAAGACTCTAAAATTTTGAGATACTATACCTAACAAGTTGTTACAGTTATGCTCTCAATTTGTAAAAATTAAAATGGCAGTATATATTTTGCTTTGTATACAGTCAATTGAAACTCTTAACAGCTTAATTACAGACATAAGGAAAGAATCCTTTTGAATCCAACTGTTTGGCTTTATGCCATGGATAAACATACTTTTCATTCAGCTTTTTGTAAAATGGAAATTGTTCAAAAGACCCCATTCTCCACCCCAATTTCTACCAGGTTGATTTAAAAAAAAAAATTGTCAAGTAGTTCCACAAAATGATATAGACTGTTAGTCAATCACAAATGGCAAAAATACTTGTCCTAAAAATATTAGCAGTTCCTAAGAAATGAACCATTGTATTTTTCTATACTAACTGAAGGCCTGATATGACAGGAAATGGTGATTGCTATAACATAATCTGAGTATCAAATTCATTATAACCATAACTCATTTAGGAATCCAAGGGACCCAGTTTCCAACTGACAAGCAAGACACCAACCTATATCCAAGTATTAGAAGAACCATAACTCTCTAACATAGTTTTCCAAATTAATATCCTGACCAACTTGTTCCCACCTCTAACAAGAATTAAGAAAAATGTCCATTTCCTAAGTAGGGATCATATATGTATATAAAAAGTTTTAAAATTTTTAATGAATCATAGACTACTTTGAAACTGATGGAAGCTACAACTATCTCCTAAAGTCACTATAAAACTCTGTTGATCCTTAAAGAATTCAATTCGAACTTTGACGCATATCCAGACTGAATTCAATAAAAGGGGCAGTGTCAGGTAGTGAAAATATAGCCCTGAATTGGGAGTCGAGATACCTGGGTTCCACTCCTGACTCTGTCACTAACCTAATTTTCCTAGGCCAAGTTTCATGCTCTGGCAAATGAGTATGCAGAGATCAAAGCTAGAAATTTCCAATGAGTCTTTTATCTCTAACATTCTATAGTTCACAAATCCTTGGTAAGAGATTCATAATCTTAGTCTTCAACATCACTTTTAAACTATTAATACAATGTATTTAGAAAAGATAAGAGGTGAAATGCCCTAAGTACCTGTTATTAATCGAGGAAGGACAAAACATCTCCTTTATAAGAACAAAAACCAGAACGCCAAGTCTGTAATATTACTTTGGGCCCACTTTTATTTATTACCATATCACCTTAATAATCAGATTAGCATTTCCTGCCAATTACTAGTTTATGTTATTCCCACTGTTTACTACATTCCCTTTTTAAGAATTTAAGGAATAGGAAATCCTTAATCTTCAACATTCCCAGGAAAGAGGGGCTACCAAATAACCAACTGTATAAAAAGGCAGAAAGGCTTTCTTCACTAGTCATGAGTCTCATTTGGCAAGACCTCAGGATTCACTCAACAAAACTTTCTGATCTGTGTAAGGCACTGTTCCCAAAGTTATTGATGTATTCAGTTTACCTGACATTAAAACACATTTTCTGTCATTTCTATTTCTCCCTCCGAAGAAATTTTAAGCTACTAAAAGGCATGACCAAAAATCTCTACATAACTTCCTGTTATAGCTCAGAAAGTCTAGAATTTTAACATTGGTGACTGCAAAGCACTTCAATCAACAGAGGCCAGTCAAGCCAATAATATGCCAAACAAATGTGATTATCATTTACAGTCATAGTATAATAATCATTTAATAAGTTTTATCTAAAAATGAACCAATACAAATTATGACGGAACATTACAGACCCATGCATTGAAACAGGAAAAATTTTATCCTTACATTTCAAACTACCCATATTATCTCAGTGAAGCATGTAATTTAAAGGGAATCTCTATATAATGAACATGTAAATGAAGTTACCAGCTTTACCCACATAGAGAAAGAAATATCTTTAATGTACACTTAAGTGTTACTCACCCACTAACTGTAGATCAGGTAGGGCTTTTAAGTTAGAAAGACCTTTTCAGCATTACTACTTACTAGCCAATATGTGGGAAGTGGATACTGATAATCAGCAAATCAGCATCTTTATTAAAAATATACCACAATGAGTAGTATATTTTTTAGAGTGCTACAAAGATTAAATGTCAAGTTCTTTTTTTTTTTTTTTTGAGATGGAGTCTCGCTCTGTCGCTCAGGCTGGAGTGCAAGTGGCATGATCTTGGCTCACTACAATCTCCACCTCCAGGGTTCAAGCGAGTCTCCTGCCTCAGCCTCCTGAGCAGCTGCAACTATAGGCACGTGCCACCATGCCCAGCTAATTTTTTGTATTTTTAGTAGAGATGGGGTTTCACCATATTAGTCAGGATGGTCTCAATCTCCTGACCTCGTGATTCGCCCGCCTCGGCCTCCCAAAGTGCCACCATGCATGAGCTACTGTGCCTGGCCTAAATTCAAGTCCTTATACTGGCAAAATAGGTGCTCAGGAAATTTCTGTTTCCTCTTATTTCTTTTGCTTAAGACTTATAAAAATCTATTTAAAAGTTTGATACTTCATGAGCATAAGTATCTAAATAGGTAATATTCAGTCTCAGAGGAATATTTTATTGTGCTTTACATAACATATAGAGGTATCATAATATTCAAAAGCTCTCAGAGTAGCACTTCTCAATGCACAAAATGATTTGCAGAGATAATCTACAGGAAAAAAAACCAAACCAGTTAAGTTTTAAAAACCCTGGTAACTCTTTTAGTTTCACAACACACGTTAGAATACCAAAGTCCCTATAGTAAAGAACCTATTTAAAAATGTTTAACCTGGCCGGGCGTGGTGGCTCACACCTGTAATTCCAACACTTTGGCAGGCCAAGGCAGGTGGATCATGAGGTCAGGAGTTCAAGAACAGCCTGGCAAATATGGTGAAACCCCGTCTTTACTAAAAATACAAAAAAATTAGCCGGGTCCGTGGTGGCAGGCGCCTGTATTTCCCAGCTACTCAGAAGGCTGAGGCAGAGAATTGCTTGAACCCAGGAGGCAGAGGGTGCAGTGAGCCAAGATCGCGCCATTGCACTCCAGCCTGGGGGACAGAGCAAGACCCTGTATCAAAAAAAAAAAAAAAGTTTAACCTAGCATTCACTATAGAACCTCTTCCCTATTTTTCCCCCTCCTTTATGGAATACCCAGTATCATCCCACAACACACCTTTGAAATGTGAAAACATACAAATTCCAAACGAGTTATTTCTCATTAGCTTCACAGATTATCCATGTGTGTCCTTATTTTCTACTCTATACACAGCAAATATTAATTTCTTTGATTTATCTCATTCCCTGCTTAAATAAGTTATTTCTTGGTTAAATTGCATTTGTGTCTAGTTCACTGGGGGTTAAGATAGAAAGAGCTGAGGACCTCTCTTTTTTAAAGCAAGACATGACACTTTGCCAAAAATGTGAATTAAATGAAAAAAATTTTAAATATTAAAGTAAGTTCTGCATAAGCTTATACTTCGAAGCAGAATTTGAAAATATCCATTCTAACAGAGAAGATTACAAGAGGCAAGAACAAAGATAGTTTAAAATTCCTAAATCAGCTCTTCAAAGTTTACATTTCACATTTTAAAAGTCAGAAATTCTTACGCTAAATATATCTTCATTCAAATGAAGTGCCAAGAACAAACCCAGACTTCATGGAATGCCTTCATTGCTGAAATAATCAGAAGAGATCTCCTATATACTTAGTTGGCAATTTCATTGTTAAAAAGGTAGAAAAGGATACTTGTAACTGGGTACGAGTTTACAAAGATGAGTGAATACAACAGGTAGTGACAGCTGTCCTCTAACAAAGCCTGGGCCAGGAATGCTCTGCTTAACTGGAAGTGTGGTAATCTTTGGTGCAGCCTCAGAGCACTGGTAAGAGCGTTTGCCAGCAAAGCACGTTGGTAAAAGCTTGCTGCTTCATGCAACCTGCAAATTACCAGAGGAGAGGTTATCATGAGACATAAACAACTGCAGTGTCTCTTCCTCCTTTGTGAATTGCATCATAATTGCACAACACCTAAATCACTTGTCAATAGAAAAAAATTACATGAACTTATTCTACCTTTTTAATAGCATCACTTCATATACATGTCCAACTGAATTTTTTATAATCAATTTATAAAACTGAATTTTATAAAGCAGGATCTTCCATCAAGTAGTAAGTAAAAATGAAAAAAACATGAACTTATCTCATTCCCACACATCAATTTTTCCTTGGATTTTCAATGTGTTAGTTTCACAAGATATAAAATATTCCTCTAACTGATAGTGTTATTAGGTTGTTAGTATCTTAAGGCTGGAACTTGTATTTTATTTGTCCCTGAACCCTTTACAGGTTAACAAGTCTTACACATAAAAGGCATTCCAGATAAACTGACTCAACAACTGAATATCAAAGGCAGCAATATGTATAATACATACCCAAGAAGCGGCAGAACAAACAAAGCAGAGCAGTAAACTGTGAACAAGCGAGAAAGCCACATTGCCGTGTCCAGTTTATTGGTCATCATGAATTGCTAAATTTAAAAAGAAAAATACTGTAAGCTATGCCTGCAAATTATGTTTTTAAGCATCAAGACTGTGTGGTTTTTATGTCTACTCAAAATATTTTAATCTTGCTCCATTTGTTTTTTAGATCATTAGGTGAAAACTCTAAGGCAATTAAATGTTTCATGTATACGCTTAATGACAAGTCCGAACACCTTATAGTTTTCATGTAGAAAGCACAAGAAGTACTTAAACAGAAATAAACAGAAAAACATCAGCTGACATTTGAAAAAATGTAAAGACTAATTAATTAGAAAAAATAATCTTAACAGAAATTCAACTACAATTGTCTGTATTCCTTTAATACTTGTAATATTGGCTTCTTCTATTTTAAAAGAACATTAAACAAAAACTAATTGCTCTCAAGAGATCCATATGCCTATTCTTAGCAAAAACTCTCAAATCTGAATAGGTAGGTCTCAGAGCTGAATAAAACATCACATAAAGCCAGTTTGGATTAAAGAAACCTTTTGAAGAAGAAATATAAAACCATGATAGTAGTAACAACTGAACTCATTCACCTTGTAATCTACCTACATGCACAAGAGCCTGGCATACTGTAGGTGTTCAAAATACGGCTGACAGGTATTAAATGGCCACCTGCCTCTCTGATTACACCACTCTCTTTATCACCTCCATGTTCCCCCACCAAGTCTTACCCTAGTTTCGATAGTGCTAGATTAAACTTCCGTATACCATTTTCTTCTCCAGTTTTTTCGCATTCTGTCTTTTCCTTTGCTGCTTTCCCCCCAATATCTATGTCTATTACCACTAAAGCAGAATCTTAAAATTTGTTTTCTCATTAAAATGTATCTTATATTCAAATTCTAAAGTGGCTTTTACATGTCTTGTCTAGGATCTTCGTAAGTAATTTTAACATCGAGATCCATATACACAGATACATAGATATATAAACAAAAGTTTCACAAACAATATTTACCCTACTGTACATAATGGATTTTGACATTTTCTATTTAATTTTTAAAAAATAGCTGGTATTTTCACTAAACTGACTTCTCAACTCACTAACGGGTCTACCTGAAGTCTAAAAACACTGCTCTACGTAATTTAATTTCATTATCTTTTGAAAAAAACTATGAAAAATTTGAGGGGAAAAAGCAAGTACATTGTAAAATTCCAGGCTGTTCTATTGTATGCCTTTTTAACCCACATGTAGGTAATTTCAGAAATATGAAATACAACTTGGATGTATTATTAAATCCAGACTTACCATACTGTGACTCCAGTAAATTGAAATGATTAGCAGTAATCAAGTGAAGGATGAATCCAGCTTACTGTGCTCAGTTTCTCAACAAATATTACAACTGTGCACCACAGTTTGAAAGTTAGTTTTAGAACATTCTCCTTAAAATCTATTTGTTCAGGGTGTTTATTCTGCAATAAATCATTGAGCTATGCGTTTCGTTTTGTACACGCTTATGTATATTTTATTAGACAATTTTAAAAGTTTAAGAAAGTGTATTGGTATACATTTTTTAAGAGTAAACTGTCCAACCATCATACTAATAAATAGCTCAGGCAAAAAAAAAAAAAAACCAAAATCACTAGATCTTTGCGTGAAAAATTGTTGAGGAGCACTATTCACACAGTCTCACAGTATCATGCCAAAGAACACTTTAGTTAGAAAGGAAAAAAGGAATCTTTACAATGGAGAAACTGGTGGACACCACCTTAATCAAATAGTCAAATTCTGCAATGATCGGATAAACCAATGTAAAATGCTTCCTGATATATAATATAGATACACATATATGCTGCAAAATATGTCTGGACTCACAACTATCAGTATCTTAAAAGATAAAAAAGGGGAGGAGAGGGCAGAACTGTTCCTAGATTAAAAGGGAGTAAACAAGATACAGACAGTAAATTTAATGCATGCTTTTTGAGACAGGGTCTCCCTGTCAACCCAGGCTGGAGCGCAGCAGCACACCCCGCCTCAGCCTCCCGAGTAGCTAGGACTATACCGGGACTATAGGAGCGCACCTCCAAGACCGGCTAATTTATGTTTGTTTTGAGAGGAGGTTTTGCTCTATAGCCCAACCTGGAGTGCAGTGGTGCGATCTTAGCTCACTGCAGCTTCAACTTCTCGGGCCCAAGCGATCCGCCCGCCTCGGCCTCCCAAAGTGCTGGAATTAACAGGCGTGAGCGACCACGCCCCGCCTAATTTTTTTGATTTCTAGTAGAGATGAGGTCTCGCTGTGTTTCCAAGGCTGGTCTCGAACTCCTGAACTCAAGCGATCCTCCTGCCTTGGACTCCCAAAGTTCTGGGCTTACAGGAGTGAGCCACTGTGCCCGGCCATCGATGCATGTTTTTTGGCTGAATCCCGGATGAAGAGAAAGCAGCTTTAAAGGACAATTATGGAAATTTGCACATGGACTTTATATTAGGTAATATTTCTCAAATGTGGTAACTGCATTGTGGTCACACAGAAGAATACTTAACTATTTATGGATTAAAAAGTAGAGGACAATAATGCTCCGGGCACAAATAACTTGTTAGTTCCAGATCAGCATCTTAAAAAATTTACAAAAGCATAATGATATTTCTCTTCATAAAGAACAAAGTGAAGAAGAAAAAGACCACCGCTCTCCTCCTTTTGCATAATTTCTATATACAATGGTATATACTAGGCAGAAACGTTCTTTGCCAGCACCCGTGTGCTCCACGTGGTGTGTGTCATGGATCATGCGTGTCATGGCACAACCTCATGTGGCATCTTTAACCCTGGGGCCTACGATAAACAAGAGACGGAGATGTGAGAAGAGGAAAGAAGGCCCAATTTCCATGGCATACAGGTGAGGGCCACGAGCTGCAGTCAGTCTATTGTCGCTTCGGAAACAAACTTGTAGTTCCCTCCATATCTTAGCTCAGGACCTCCCCTCTCCCCGTTCCAACTTCCCCACCCCAACTCATTAATCCCAGTCCTGAAAGCACTGAGCTTCTGGAACGCCTCGGGACTCGCAACACTTCCTGCTTCTTCCTAACTCTTGCAAATCAAGCCAGGCTACCCTGCCCTCGCACTTACCACAGCGCCCGCCCCTTGGGGGCCGTTCGGGGTCGTATCTGCCATGGGCTCACACTAGCGTCTGCAACGCTGCAACGGCGGAGAGAAGAAAGAGGGGAGAAAACGTCAGCGCTGGGGCCAGGACTCGGGTACCGGTTTCCCTGCCTCGCGCCACACACAGGCCGGATGCACCCGGCCGGAACTCTGAGCCTCCACCAGGAAAGGGTCTCGCTGGCCCGGTGCAGCCTACTGGATCCAGGGCACCCGCAGCAACCGCGAGGTACCCGTCCCGAGATCAAAGCCGTGTTTCCAGAAAGACGGGAGCGAAGGCGGAGCTTAAGGGTGAAGCCCTAGAGAGCCAACCTATGCCGCCGGCTCCAGGTTATGGCCCAACCCGGAAGTGCTCCTTTCATTTCCGTAGGGAAAAGGCGGTGACGAAGGGGGGAAAACGGGAGTGGTTCCCAGAGGCATGACGGGAAGTGTAGTTTTTTTCTCCTAATTTGCGCTCCAGCTGTCCTACCCGCCGATTGGCCAAGTGAGCTAAGAAATCAGGAAGGGGGAGCAACTTTTGCGTCAAATACAGCTCACAAATAATCCTCCCTGCCCATGCTCAAACCATGAAATTTCTGCACTTCCTGATATAGAGGCCTCAGAAACATCTTTGATCCCTTTCTCCAGGGACTCACTAAGCCCTGTGGTTCTATATCTATTAATTCTTTAAACAAGTATTTATGAGGCCTGCTATGTGACAGGCTCCAAACTTGGCAAGGCGGATAAAAAGAGGAATATGACACAGATTGCAAAAGACAGACAAATAAACGGAAATCAGAGCATAGTGATTGTGTAATATGTACAGAGGCTGGTTTAATCACAGGGAGCACAGAGGACGGTACCTAAATCAGAAGGGGTCTGGGGAGGTTTCCTGGAAAAGATAATTCCGGCCCTTGGTCTTGAAGGACAAAAAGTTGGCTGAAAGTGTTACCGGTGGAGGGTGTCCAAGTTCTTGGCGTTTTGAACATAGAAACGGACAAAACGCACGAAGCAAGGAAAGAATGAAGCAACAAAAACAGAGATTTGTTGAAAATGAAAGTACACTCCAGAGTGTGGGAGCGCTGGACAGCAGTTCAAGGGCCCTGGGTACAGAATCTTTTCGGGTCCAAATACCCCCTAGAGGTTTCCCATTGGCCACTTGGAGTTCACTTCATGTAAATGAAGTGGTGGCCCCCAATCAGAGGCTGAAGTGAAGTTACAAAGTTGCAAACGTCTGATTGGTTACAAAAAGCAACTAATCAGAGGTACTTTGAATTTCCCATCTGCTGCGTAGAACAGGTCCGGGCTTGCAAAGGGAGTAGTGTCTGGTCCTTCTGTTACTTAGGCATGGAAAGTAAGGATTTTCCTTTCAATTTAGTTCTAGGAACTCAGCAAGAAACGGCATTAGGTTCCCTACCTCTATACGATATTCTGCTGCCTCAAAAGGGGAAGAGGACTCCAGACAGGGTAACAGAAACTGCAAGAAGTAACAGGATAGCCAGAGGACTAGTTTAGTGTGACCAGAATGATGGTGCAAGTCAGGGGATTGTGAAAGATTTGGGCTAGAAAGGCAGGCAGGCGTGTACTGAGGAAAGGATCTGAACTTGACCCTGAAATCCAGAGAACTATGGTACGATTTTAATCAGAAGTGTGACATCATGAGATTTAGAAAGATCTCTCTGGCAACAGGGTGGAGGATGACCAGAGGGGCAAACTAAAGGTCAGGAAATTAGTTGTGAAGTCATTTTTTTATATATAAACTAAAAATAAAATCCTAAGTCAGGGGTCTGTCGACTGACTGGATAGATCCGTCTCTTGGCCAAGGGGACCCCAGCCATGATGGGACAGGAGATCAGACATGCCTCATTATACCCCCTCCCTTTTGTAGTTTAGACACAACTGACTAGCAACTACTTAGGCATGGAAAGTTACGGTTTTCCTTTCAATTTAGTTCTAGGAAGTCAGCCTACTTTTAACATGTTAATGTTACAATAAAGATCATAACATTGACAGAACAAACTCTTTGTAGGAATAGGATACCAAATTATAAACAGGACCTAAGGCCATGCCAGGCAAGGGTTAAGTAATGCACCCCCTACACTTAAAAAACAGGTGCTGGAGAGGATGTGGAGAAATAGGAACACTTTTACACTGTTGGTGAGACTGAAAACTAGTTCAACCATTATGGAAGACAGTGTGGTGATTCCTCAAGGATCTAGAACTAGAAATACCATTTGATCCAGCCATCCCATTACTGGGTATATACCCAAAGGATTATAAATCATGCTGCTATAAAGACACATGCACACGTATGTTTATTGCGGCACTATTCACAATAGCAAAGACTTGAAACCAACCCAAATGCCCATCAGTGGTAGACTGGATTAAGAAAATGTGGCACATATACACCATGGAATACTATGCAGCCATAAAAAGGATGAGTTCATGTCCTTTGTAGGGACATGGATGAAGCTGGAAACCATCATTCTCAGCAAACTATCGCAAAGACAAAACACCAAACACCGCATGTTCTCACTCATAGGTGGGATTTGAACAATGAGAACACTTGGACACAGGAAGGGGAACATCACACACCGGGGCCTGTCGTGGGGTGGGAGCAGGGGGAAGGGATAGCATTAGGAGATATACCTAATGTAAATGACGAGTTAATGGGTGCAGCACACCAACATGGCACATGTATACATATGTAACAAACCTGCACGTTGTGAACATGTACCCTAGAACTTAAAGTATAATAATAAAAAATAAAATAAACTATGTTCTGCCACAAGAGTTTCCCCTCCCTCCCCCCACTCTCTGGCAGCTAAACAACCACCGGCCTAGAGAGAAGCAATATTAAAACAATTACTACTGATCCAGCTTACAGACACTAACTGAACCCCTGCTATACCAACCATAGCTACAGCTTTGATTGCACAAGAGACTGATTTCAGTAACTTTCTCCAGATAAGACCACTGACCATAGGCTGATTCTGGCCACTTTACAGAGGCCATGCACTTGTGTGCCTTCATCTCTGCTTCACCTTTTGATGTACAGGGCCTAACTGTAACACATTAAATGTTAAGTCTCCACCCCAAGGTGAACACAGGTTGTATGTAACATGCATGTTGTTCCATACGCATGGATCAGGATCATAAAATACTTTTACGAATATTCATAGCTCCTCCTATAACCCGTTGAATATGTAAGTTTAGCCAACCTATTCAGCATAAAGCTCCTACCCAGCCCCTCTTCCTTTAAAGTGTCTTTCTCTGGTCCTTGCTGGAGGCTGTGCTTCTCAGCCTGTGAGATGGCCACCTTGCAGGCTGTATCTCCTTATAAGAAATAAAGTCTCCTTTTCTAAATGTATAGATCCTGTGAGTTTTAAGTTAACACATACATGTAGGAAAGAAGTGACGAGATTCTGGATTGAGGCAGTGTTGTTGGGGAAAAGAAGAGGAAAGATGACTTGGAGGTGGCTTCTAAGATGTGGTGTCTGACTAGGTACGGGTGTGTAGGAAAGGGAATGTCATCTGCTGAGACCTGGAGAAGAGTGTAGAAAAAAATGCATTAGAAGAGCAGTAGATTGAGAATCAAGACTTGGGACCTACTGGAAAGCTGGCAACCTGTTGGAAAACTGGCGTCCTGTTGGAAAACCAAGAGACTGTAATGCTCTTCCTCTGTCAGATGTGTGGTAATCCTCTAGTATCCATGGGCAGACCAGGTGCTAGTCAGCTGCAGCCAAGAAATCAAATGGGGTTCTCCTGAAACAGTACAAACCTCTTTTTCTAAGGCCACTGCCCAAGTTCAGGTCCTTCAAATCTCTAGCCTAGATTACTCATCCTCCTAGCTGAGCTAAAATGTCACCTCCTCTGCATTCTTCCCATATCATTTACTCCATATTTTTATAGCACTTACACTTTTTAACATTTCTTAGAATCATATGTCTACTTGCCAGTGTGTGTGTTTGTGTGTGTCTATGGTAGTCAACTCAGGCTGCCATAATGAAATACCATAAAGTGGGTAGCATAACCAACACAAATTTGTTTTCTCACAGTTCTGGAGGCTGGGAGGTTTAAGATTCAGGTTGCAGCAAGGTAAGTTTCATTTTAGCCACAGGCAGCTGCCATTTTTTGTGTGCTCAATTTAGGAGGCGGTGAATGATCTCTCTCCTCCTCTCTTCCCCTTCTTATAAGGTCGCCAGTTCTGTCGGATTAGGACCCCATCCTTATAACTTAAGTTAGCCTTAATTACTTCCTAAAGATCCTGTTTCCAAATATATACAGTCACATGAGGGTTAGGGTCTTGACATACGAATTTGGGGGACACAATTCAGTCCATAGCTATATATATATTATATATATGTATGTATGTAAGGACATACATATATTTTTTACTGATTTAAAGAATCATCTTATTACAAAAATATTAAAATACAAAATGTTCTCTGTTGTAAATTCCATATAGCTAATTAATCTCACAGATACTTTGTTTGATTTTGCTGAACTCTCATATCCATAGAAATATATAGTTGCCATTGATGAATGAGTGTAATTCCATGAATGTTGCTTGATATTTTTGTTAAAGAGTAAAATGAAAGTGAAACAACTAAGACATATATCTTCAACTTTGCATATTAAAATAATTGCAAGTTTACTGCCCTAAGTAGTTGTATTTAGTGTATGAGAACAGCCCTAAGCCCTGCCAAAATTTGCTATTTTTAGTTCTTACCAATATTAGGTATATAAAACGGTATGTCATTATTTTTTCAATTTTCATTTTCCTGAGTAGTAGTGAGGCTGAGCGTCTTTTCACAACTTTATTGGCCATTCAGATTTTCTCTCCTGTTGCCTTTTTTTCTTTTTTTTTTTTTTGAGACACAGTCTTACACTGTCGCCTGGGCTGGAGTGCAATGGCACAATCTTAACTCACTGCAGCCTCCGCCTCCCAGGTTCAAACGATTCTCCTGCCTCAGCCTCCTGAGTAGCTGGGATTACAGGTGCCCGCCACCACTCTGGGCTAATTTTTTGTATTTTTAGTAGAGATGGGGGTTTCAGTATATTGGCCAGGCTGGTCTCAAACTCCTGACCTTGTGATCCACCCGCCTCAGCCTCCCAAAGTGCTGGGATTACAGGCGTGAGCCACGGTGCCCGGCCTCTGTTGCCTCTTTTCTACTGAGCTGTTTGTCCTTTATTATGGTCCATTATTATTGATTTGTTGGCATTTTAAAAGTTTTTGGTTAAAATTGTGTTTTGATACTAGTTTTTTGTTATGTTGTTACTGGTGGAGGGTCTTGACTGCAAGTTGTCCAGATTCTTGGCATTTTGAACAAAGAATTGAACAAAACACCCAACAAAGCAAAGAAAGAATGAAGCAAGGAAAGAACAAAAGCAGGGATTTGTTGAAAACGAAAGTACACTACACAGTGTGGGAGCTGGCTGATACAGAATCTTCTCTGGTCCCAATACCCTCTAGGTTTCCCATTGGCCACTTCATGCTCACCTCATGTAAATGAAATGGTGGCCTGGAATCAGTTGCTTTGTGCAGCCAATCAGAGGCCGAAGTGGAGTTACAAAGGTCACACTCCTGTGCAAACATCTTCACCTTGTGGGGAACAAAAGGCAAAATAATATGACTACTCTGAAAAGATCAGAGGTAGACAATCTTTTAGTAGACATGCATATATTTAAGAGCCCAAATGACATCAAAGAAAACTGTGTTCTTGTCTCTGCTTCCCTCTGAGTTGACTCCATTGTCAAGTTGATTCTCCTTCAACTTTAGTCCATATTCCACAAGATTAGCAAGACCAGCCTGTAGAAAGTGCCTCTTGCTTGATACTTTCAATTTAATGAGCCAGGCTTGATTCTCACTGGATCAAATTTGGTCCCATAAAAATTTCTACACCAATCATTTAGTTTAAGAGACAGATTGACCATGCTTGGGTCATTCACTCACTCTTGTTTGAATGGAGAGTTCTGAAGGGAATGTATGCAAGATCATTACAGCAGGTAGCTAGCATAGTATGAGGAAGACAGGAAAGGGCACCCCGTCCCTCTCCCCACACACACTAGGAGTATTGGGTAAGCATCAGGGGATGGTTGGGCTGTTGTTAACTGTCTCTCTAGAGTAATAATTAGTTATAGTCAGCACCAGGGAAGGGCAGTCTCCTGGTAGATAGAAAATACCTGAAACTGGCGATCAGCAGCTTCCTGATAAGATCTCAGGAGTTGGGCAAGTAGGCTCAAGCAAGACAGCCCACCCCAGGGGAAGAATCAGGGGACAAGTAATGCAAGATCCCGGAAGTATGCCAACATGTGACGCCCCAGGTGAAGAGGTCAAACCATGCATTTGATCTCTCAAGTCGCCCACTTGGCCCTCTTCCAAGTATACTTTACTGACATATCTGACATATGCCTGTCGGTTGAATTCTTTCTTCTGAGGTGGCAAGAATTGAGGTTGCTGCAGACCCATACGGATACAGATTCACAGCTGGTAACTGGATGAACCTCATTTGACACTCTGTCTGTGGCTGTAATAAGAACAATATATGGACTCCAGGTACAGCAAAAAAAAAAAAAAAAAAAAAAAAAAAAGATTCTACTACACTCCTTGTTTTTAAACTAATGTTTTTTATATTCTACGTTCTTTCAGTGACTGCCAATTAATTTCTATTTGATAAGAGTTTCCATAGGGTCAGAGTCAATTCCTAAGTGTTACCTAGCTTATTTTAATTGAAGGTAAGAAAATCCAAATGTAACACAAACCCCGAAGCTAAAGCAGTTGACTACCAAGAGGCCATTATTCCATTTGGCTAGAAATTGGCTGATGAAACAAGAATTGATTCTAGAGTTATTGATGACTTGGCTCTCCCCCTGTTTTCAAGGGGGATTCTACTGAACCATCAAGTGATCAATTTGCTCATTTCTGCTTCCATCAGTGATTAATAATTCTGTGGTTGGATAGGGTATCTTTGCAATTGCTAAGTGCTAAGTCATGCATTTCATTAGTAATACATTCCTACTTTTATTTGCTGCCTGAAAACTAAGCTCAATAAGCTCTGCAGTTATAGCTTGAGTATGAGGTCTCAACTAAGAAATGAAAATTGTTGTTACCTTTAAAAATTGCTAATGTGAGAAAACCTTTAAGACTTTGGAATGGGTGCATGTTCAGTGGAATGCTGAAGACGGGATTATCTGATGCTGTATGAATGTATCTTTGTCTTTGACTAGGTTATTTTTTAAACTCCTTAAATTGTAAATAAATGATAGCAATGCAACTACTTCTTAGCTATTACCTCTCTATTGATGATGTGACAAATTATGACAAGATATAGTTCTGAAGGTCAGAAGTCCCACACAGGTCTCCCTGGGATAAAATCAGGGTCTGCAGGGCTCTACTTCTTTCTAGAGGCTCTAGGGGAGGATTCATCTGCTTCCCTTTTCCAGCTTTAGAGCTCATCTTTGATTGTTGGACTCCTTTCTCCATTTTCAAAGCCAGCAATGTTGCATCTTTCTGCACATTTCTCTATAGGCATTTCTCTACAGGCACAACCCCCTCTGACTCTCTTCTGCCATCCTCTTCCACTTTTTTTCTTTTTTTGAGACAGAATCTCACTCTGTCTCCCAGGCTGGAGTGCAGTGGCATGATCTCCACTCACTGCAACCTCCACATCCTGGGTTCAAGTGATTCTCCTGCCTCAGCCTCCTGAGTAGCTGTGCCACCACACCTAGCTAATTTTTTTTTTTTTTTATTTTTAGTAGAGATGGGGTTTCACCATGTTGGCCATGCTGGTCTCAAACTCCTGACCTTAGGTGATCCCCTCACCTCGGCCTCCCATAATGCTGGGATTACAGGAGTGAGCCACCGTGCCTGGCCCAGACTTTTCCACTTTTAAAGATTTGTGATTATTTTGGACCCACTTGGATAACCCAGGATACTCTCCCTACAAGGTCAGATGATTAGCAATCTTAATTCCACCTGTAACCTTAATTTCCCTTTGTCATGTAATTTAACAAATTCACAGGTTCTGAAGATTAGGATGTGGACTTCTTGGGATGAGAGGCAGGGAAGGGTGGTATTATTCTGCCTACCACATCTATAGACATGCAAATAAATTCTGCCAAATGTAGACTAAATTGGCTTTTCTACCTATCTACTCCTATATAAAAATCCAGTTTTGTTTCTATGTGTAAATTCATTTCACTATTCCTTTATTCTATATAAATTTGTAGTCTTTGAGTGGGGTGTGGTGGCTCACTACTATAATCCTTGCACTTTAAGAGGCTGAGGCAGGAGGATCATTTGAGGCCAGTATTTAAGACCAGTCTGAGCAACATAATGAGACTCCTATCTCCAAAAAAAAAAAAAAAAAAAAAAAAAAAATTAACTAGCCAAGCATGGTGGTGCACACCTGCAGTCCTAGCTAGGATTGCTTGAACCCAAGAGTTCAAGGCTGTAGTGAGCTATGATTGTGCCACTGCCTTCCAGCCTGGGAAAGAGAGCAAGACTCTCTCTCTCAAAAAATAAATAAATAAATAAATAAAGGAAAACTTAGCTGCCAGAGATAGAAAAAATACATGCACACTAGAAATATATTCTAGAGCTTCAGAACATGAGTCTATCCCCCACTGTTTTCCATCTTCTTATAAATTTCAACGTGCACAGGAGATGGACCTCCCTGGGACTGTAATGGCTACTGGTTGAAAGCTGGAGATCAGATTGCTTCTCCCTGATACTTGAAACTCAACTTTGCGCCATAATCGATTCGAGGGAATTGTTTAAAATCACCTATTAATTTCACTAACTGGGTCCTGGAGAAACTTTACAATCTACTTTTCTCCCTGGTTTTCAAAGTTTGTTTATTTGAGTAGTTTCTAGCCCTTATCATGTTTGCTCCTGAGAGGCATGCCGAGAGAGAGGGAAAAAATTCTTGGGCTAATTACACAGTCTATTACACTGAGGTGGAGGTGGGCTCCTGGCAGGCTCAAGCTACAACTAGTAAAGAGGACAGTTTTGAAGCTGCAGGAAGCGGTGGCCCAGGCAACAACAGGCCCCAAGGCATGCCCCATCCAGCCATGCACCAAGAAGTATGTCTTAGCATGGGGTGGGGGAAAGGGAGACCCAGACAGATGCCTCCACAGCAGTGCCTCCCACCCACCTTGCCTGTACCCTCTTTCTTTTTGTTTTTGTTTTTTTTTTTGAGACGGAGTCTTGCTCTATCGCCCAGGCTGGAGTGCAGTGGCATGATCTCGGCTCGCTGCAACCTCTGCCTCCAGGGTTCAAGCGATTCTCCTGCCTTAGCCTCCCAAGTAGCTGGGCTTACAGGTGCCCACCACCATGCCTGGCTAATTTTTGTATTTTTTTTTAGTAGAGACGGGGTTTCACCATCTTGGCCAGGCTGGTCTCAAACTCCAGACCTCTTGATTCACCTGCCTCAGCCTCCCAAAGTGCTGGGATTACAGGCATGAGCCACCGTGCCCAACCGCCTGTACCCTCATAGCTATGCCCTTCCTAGTCCTCTGGAGAGCCCACCACCCCAACAATAGCCAAGACGGTGGCTCTCCTGTGCATGCATATACATGTGTGTGCATAGACACACATACTTTCCTTACCCACAGCTCTAGGAAAAGCAGCCCTGGCAGAGCCACAGTGGCTTTCTCTGTGGGTGGACAGCGCACCTGTACAAACAAACCCCACTCAGGACTCAGATCCAAGCAGAAATACCTCCTGCAGCCTTTCCTGTCACCAACACAGTGGGAGAAGGTACTGCATGGGGGAGGGGGGTGCCCATCAGAGGCCTCAATTGGCTAGACATGTGGCAATGGCGTGTGGCAGACTAACCAGTTGCCTTTCACTGCTTTGATGTCACTCAGGAGGTTCCAGGCCAGAAAGATGCCAAAGATCTGGAGGCAGGTGATACTCACAAAGACCTTGGTTATGACGATCAGGTTGTCCAGCAGCCATTTCTCAAACTGGCCCATGCAGCCTTTGGTGTGGATGGAGCCCTGCCGCTCCAGCTCCAGTTTAAGCCAGACATCACAGTGAAGTGGCATCATTGTCTGGGGTAACACCCAAGGTTTGTTGACTCATGCCAAGGAAATCAAGGACATGGACACACACAGGAGTGTTTAAGAGCGGAGGTTTAATAGGTGAAAGAAGGAGAAAAGAAAATAGCTTTCTCTTCTGCAGAGAGAGAGGGGCACCCGAGTGGGTCTTCCAGTCCCATGATGAAGTGCACAGGGGTTTTGTAGACTGGCTTGAGGAGGCGGTATCTGATTTACACCAGGCCCAAAGAATGGTTGGACCAGGTGAGACATTTACATAGTGCATGAGGAAGCTGGCCGCCCTACCCTAGTCTTCTGTTATGCAAGTGGCTTCTCTTCTTTACCAGCTTCATGTTGTCTGCTCCTTACTGTACACGTTGTTGGCAAGGAAAAGGGATGATGGAGCCGCCATGTTGAACATACCTAGCCCCCTGGTAGCCTTCTCCTATTGGAACAGCTGCTAGCATTCATCCGTGCAAGGTTCCAGCTTGCTTATTTATGTCTGCAGTTCAATTTTACAGGCTGCTTTGTGTTAGAAACACATGTTGTAAAGGGAGGGGATGTTCATGGAAACTCAGAAAAAGGAAGTCATGTAGAGAGGGCTGCACTGGCAGCAGCTGTAACCTTTGGTCGGGGAGGCAGCCATTCCTGCGGCATCCCTACAAGGAGGAAGCTCGGGTAAAATACTCAACCTCAAAACTGGCTGCACCCATAGTCCCAGCTACTCGCGAGGCTGAACCAGGAAGACCACTTGGGCCCAGGAGTTTGAGGCTATAGTATACTATGATTGCCTTCGTGAAAAGCCACTGCACTCCAGCCCGGGGAATACCGGAAGACTTGTCTCTAAAAACAATGACAAAAACCCAACCTCTTTATTCCTATCTCCCTCTAATCTCCTACCAGGGATCCTCATTGGCCAAATCCAAATTGAAGCCAGAGAGCAAGTAAATTCATTGAAGCAACCCAAGCAGGTCAAATTCCCAGGGTCAAGAACAGGATGGATTAGTGTGGAGAATGAATCCGGAGAGGCAAACAGAAGGTATTCAGCACAAACCCTATGAGATGGGTAGTATTATTGTGCCCATTTTATACATGTGGAAATTGAGATGCACAAGGGTTAAATAATGTGCCCATAAATAATAAGGGGATGAAAGTGGCATTGAAGTCCAAAGTCTATGTTTAATTGCTATCTATACTGCTACTACTTTTTTCTCCATGATATCTCCTGCATAGTGCCATATGTAATAGAGGCCCTCAATAAATACATTTTGAAACAGAAAAAAAGGAAAGAAGAGATTAAGTAAACTATTTATGAAGACTTTAAGTTAGTTCTCTAGAACAGTGGTCGCCAACCTTTTTGGTATCAGGGATTGGTTTCATGGAAGATAATTTTTCTACAGACGGGAGTAGGGGATAGTTTTGGGGTGAAACTGTTCCACCTGAGATTATCAGGCATTAGAGTCTCATAAGCAGCATGCAACCTAGATCCCTTGAATGTGCAGTCCATAATAGGGTTCGAGCCCCTATGGGAATCTAATGCCACTGCTGATCTGATAGGAGGTGGAGCTCAGGTGGTAATGCTCACTAATCCACTGCTCACCTCCTGCTATGAGGCCCAGTTCCTAACAGGTTAGTACTGGTCTGTGCGCTGGAGGGTGGGGACCCCTGCTATATTAGTCCATTCTCACACTGCTATAAAGAACTGCCTGAGACTTGGTAATTTATAAAGGAAAGACATTGCTTCCCACAGTTCCATAGGGCTGGGGAAGCCTCAGGAAACTTACAATCATGGCAGAAGCGGGAGCAAATACATCCTTCTTCACATGATGGCAAGAAGGAGAAATGCCAAGCAAAATGGGGAAAAGCATCTTATAAAACCATCAGATCTCATGAGAACTAAATATCATGAGAACAGCAGCATGGGGCTAACTGCCCCCATGATTCAATTGCCACCCACCAGGTCACTCCCATGACATATAAGGATTATGGGAACTGCAATTCAAGATGAGATTTGGATGGGAACACAGCCAAACCATATCATTCCAACCCTGGCCTCTCCTCAATCTCATGTTCTCACATTTTAAAACGCAATCATGCCTTCCCAAGAGTCCCCCAAAGTCTTAACTCATTCCAGCATTAACCCAAAAGTCCAAGTCCAAAGTCTCATTTGCAATAAGGCAATGAGCCTTCCACCTATGACCTTGTAAAATCAAAAGCAAGTTAGTTGCTTCCTAGATACAATTGGCTATAGGCATTGGGTAAATACACTTGTTCCAAATGGGAGTGCCGGGTTCTACCTGCAGACCCTGACCCAGTGACTGATGAAAAAATGCACTCAGACACAGATATCCAGTGAAAGAGTGGGCTAGGGGACCGGGCCACTCACAGACCCTGAGGAGGGTGCTGTAAAAAGTCAGCAGCCTGGTGGCCTCAGTTAGCCAGAGAAGTTTGCATTTATTTAGTACAGATTAAATGACAATGGTCTTGAGTAAACACCACTAGAGGGTAATTAACATTGCCCACCTCCCAAGTAGAGAGCAGTTATGCGCCACAGATGATCAAAGGTTAGTCTTAGGACCACATAAGTAAACAAGCTATTTAGATAAACTCCTCTACATTCCTATGTAAGCTTTTAAGATAATTCAGCTGCTTCAGTCAAATCTTTTACTGAAGTTATGCAAACCTACCAGCATTCCAAGAAGGTTTGTGTCTATTTCCTATAACTTTATCTTTATAATTTATCCCACCACCGTGACTGATTCCATACAGAAATTGGCTAAAATGAAGGGGCTATAGGCCCCAAGCAAATCCAAAAATCCAGTGGGGCAGTCAAATCTTAAAGCTTTGAAATGATCTCCTTTGACTCCATGTCTCACATCCAGGTTATGCTGATGCAAGAGGTAGGCACTCACAGCTTGGGCAGCAATATCCCAGCTTCCATCATAGGCTGGCACTGAGTGTCTGCAGCTTTTCCAGGTGCAAGTTGCAAGCTGTTGGTGGATCTACCATTCTGGGATCTGGAGGATAGTGGCCCTCTTCTCACAGTTCCACTAGGCAGTGCCCCAGTGGAGACTCGGTGTGGGGACTCTAAGCCCACATTTCCCTTCCACACTGCCCTAGCAGAGGTTCTCCATGAGGGCTCCACCCCTGCAACAAACGTCTGCCTGGACATCCAGGATTTTCCATACATCCTCTGAAATGTGGGCAGAGGTTCCTGAACCTCAGTTTTTGACTTCTGTCACCCACAGGCTCAACACCACATGGAAGCTGCCAAGGCTTGGGGCTTGCACACTCTGAAGCCACAGCCCAAGCTGTAGCTTGGCCCCTTTCAGCCATGGCTAGAGCTTCTGTGACACAGGGCACCAAGACTGGGTAATTTATAAAGGAAAGAAGTTTAATTGACTCACACTTCCGCAGGGCTGTGGAGGCCTCAGGAAACTTACAATCATGGCAGAAGGGGAAGCAAACACATCTCTCTCTCTCACATGTCGCCGCAGGCAAGAAGACAGTGGCATGAGCAAAGAGGACTGGAAACTCCACCTTCCAGGTTCAAGCGAATTTCCTGCATCAGCATCTCATGAGTAACTCACTGATTATGAGATGAGCAGCAGCGTGCCGGGGTAACTGCCTCCATGATTCAATTACCTCCCATCAGGTCCCTCCCATGTTGACTATGCTGGGGATCTGTCTATCGGGAACTACAACTGTCAAGATAAGATTATGTGTGGGACGCACATGCCACCAGACCAGATAGTCACCTGCTCTAGAAGAATGTCCTGAGCTTGGAGTCCTAATTAGGGAAAAGGAGTCAGGCTGGCAGGACCTTGGGAAACTTGACAAATGCTTGTTATAAAGCAGATAAGCTATAGATCTACTCTTTCTTAGACGATGGTCCATGGATGTGTAGAAGCTAAATCCAGAGGCCCTCTCCATGATTCTATGTAATCACTATAGGTCTGCTTTTTTGTTGTTGTTGTTGTTGTTGCCCAGGACATGTAGTCTTCCTGTGCAGATAACATACCTAACTCACAAACTTCCTGCTTATCATCAAATTCCTCAATTTATCAAACAACTCAGCTGACAGAAGAATGCA
Source organism: Papio anubis (assembly GCF_008728515.1). Lineage (NCBI taxonomy): Eukaryota > Metazoa > Chordata > Mammalia > Primates > Cercopithecidae > Papio > Papio anubis. Next base: position 144,605,130 of record NC_044978.1, read on the forward strand.
AGTTGAGCTCCCCGCTACCTTGGCATTATCAATCAGCCCAAAAACTATTCCATAAAATATCCAGCAAGCCTGTATTTCCTTGCAGTTACCTCCTCTTCTGAATGTATTTTCATACTTTCTTTAATAAATCTTTCTTTCTCCCTCCTTCTTTCTCTATTGATAAAAGAAATACTTTAGGTGAATTAAATCTGAAGGAGTTTAATTGAGCAATAAAAAATTCATAAATCGGGCAGCCTTTCCAGCCAAAGTGGGCTCAGAGACTCCAGTGCAGCCATGTAGTGGAAGAAGATTTATGGACTGAAAAGGGAAAGTGATTTACAGAAAACAGAAATGAGGCATGGAAACAGCCAGATTGGTTACAGCTTGGCATTTGGCTTATTTCAACATGGTTCCAACTGTTGGCTACATTTGATTGGCCAAAACTCAGAGATTGGCATAAGTATAGGCTACAGTCTGTTTACACCTCCACTTGTTATAGTTCACGATGTACAGAGAAACCCTTAGACCAAACTTAAAATATGTAAGGAGGCAGCTTTAGGCTAAACTTGATTTAACACTATGACTTTCATTACTCTAGGTACCTCATAGGAGTGGAGTCATACAATATTTGTCCTTTCCTGTCTGACTTATTTTACTTAGCGTAATGTCTTCAAAATTCATCATTCAAGATTCATGTTAGGATTTTTTTCCTTTTAAAGGCTGAATAATGTTTCTTGTATGTATAGACCACAATTTCTATATTCATTCCTCCATCAAAGGGACATTTGAGTTGTTCCCACCTCTTGTCTATGGTGAATAATGCTGCTATGAACATTGGTGTACAAATACTTGTTTGCTAAGAATTAAAAGTGCTCTTGCTTTTAATTCTGTTAGGTACATACTCAGAAGTGAAATTGCTGGATCATATGGTAATTCTATGTTTAATTTTTTGAGCAAGTTTTATACTGTTTTTCCATAACAGCTGCACCATTTTACTTTCCCATTAGCAATGCTTATAGATTCCAATTCCTCCACCTCTTCACCAACAGTGTTATTTCCTGGAGATTGTTTTGTTTTGTTATTTTGTTTATTATAGCCATCCTAATGGATGTGAAGTGGTATCTCGTTGTGGTTTTGATTTGCATTTTCCCACTGATTACTGATATTGGACCTCCTTTTGTGTGCCTACTCTGGCCATTTGTGTCTTCTTCAGAGAACTATCTATGCAAGTCATTCACCCATTTTTAAAATCAGGTTGTTTGGTTTTTTTGTTGTCGGATTGTAGAAATTCTTTATATGTTGTGGGCATTAATCTCTTATCAGATATATGATGTGCAGATATTTCCCCCATTCTGTGGGTTGTCTTTTCACTGTCAATAATGTCTTTTGATGCACAAAAGTCTGTATATCAAAAGTTTGATAAAGTCCAATTTACCTATTTTTTCTTTTGTTGCCTGTGCTTTTGGTGTCATATGCAAGACATCATTGGGTAATCCAGATTGAGTGCTCAATAAATACCTTTTGAGGATCAAACACGTAAGCATTAAGAGCTAAAACTATAAAACTTTTAGAAGAAAATACAGAAAAAAGCTTCTATTTACAGAATTAGATACTGAGAGGGCAACGAAAAAAATGCTAAATCTTCCTTTCAAATCCAGTAGGCAAATTGTGACACAGAAGCTAATGCAAACAAGAAAGGAACATGTGCTGTCAAAAATTACATATCAAGTGCTTTTGGAAAGTTGAAAGGAATGGCAGATCAGCGAGAATTTCATGGATGCCATTTGAGCAAGTTCTTGACGGGTATTTAGATCTTGGACTATGGACATGAATATAAATAGGCTGAAAGCATATTGTTGGCATGCATGGGAACTAGTAGTAGTTCCATAGCTAACATGTTGAGTATGTATGTTAAAGGAAGAGCAGGAGTCTAAAGCTGAAAATGCAAGCCTGACGCATGCATGGGAGAGAGAATACACTAGATAATACTTAAATCCAAGACATCTCTAGTACAAACATTCCAAATTACCTTTCTGGGGTATTAACATTTCTGTTAATAACCAGAAATCTTGGAAATCTATCCTTCTGTAGACTCCTAAGAACATTTCCTCTTGCAAAACGAAATTTTCCTAAAAGAAAAGGAAACTTACATAAATCCTTGTGGCCCATAGTTTCACCTTGTCCTGTAGTAGGTTTCAAAAGGATCACCTGCCATGCTTTGGCCCCAGGCTGGTTTAGCAGCTCCTCTTAGGTCTAACAACCCTGTGTTCCAGCTAAACTGTCCCAGGAGGCTGAAACCTAACTGTATTACTTTACTGAGGCCTAGATAGCTTTCCACAGCAAGTGAGGTGCTGAGGTTATATGAGGTACATAATGTTATGTAGGCCGGGTACAGTGGCTCAACCCTGTAATACCAGCACTTTGGGAGGCTGAGGTAGGCAGATCATGAGGTCAGTAGTTCGAGACCAGTTTGGCCATATGGTGAAACCCCATCTGTACTAAAAATATAAAAATTAGTGGGGCATGGTGGTGGGTGTCTGTAATCCCAGCTACTTGGGAGGTTGAGGCAAGAGAATTGCTTGAACCTGGGAGGCAGAGGTTGCAGTAAGCCGAGATCACGCCACTGCACTCCAGCCTGGGCGACAGAGCAAGACTCCATCTTGGAAAAAAATTAAAAAAAAAAAAAAAAATTATATAAATCTAAAAGGAAATTTTCTAAATGATCGATAATAATTTTAAAAATCAGGGCTGGGAACGGTGGTTCATGCCTGTAATCCCAGCATTTTGGGAGGCTGAGGGAGGTGGATTACTTGAGGTCAGGAGTTTGAGACCAGTCTAGCCCACATGGTGAAACCCCATCTCCACTAAAAATACAAAACTTCACCGGGCGTGGTGGCAGGCGCCTGTAGTCCCAGCTACTCAGGAGTCTGAGGCAGGAAAATCACTTGAACCCAAGAAACAGAGGTTGCAGTGAACTGAGATCATGCTACTGCATTCCAGCCTGGACAACAGAGTGAGACTCCATCTCAAAAACAATTATTATAATAATAACAATTTAAAAAATCAATCATGCGGCCTGGTGTGGAGCTTTATGCCTATAATCCCAGCACTTTGGGAAACCAAGGCAGGCAGATCATTGAGGTCAGGAGTTCCAGCCCAGCCTGGCCAACATGGTGAAACCCCATCTCTACTAAAATTACAAAAATTAGCTGGACGTGGTGGCAGGTACCTGTCATCCCAGCTACTGGAGAGGCTGAGGCATGAGAATTACTTGAACCTGGGAGGCGGAGGTTGCAGTGAGCTGAGATCACGCCACTGGACTCCAGCCTGGGTAACAGAGTAAAACTCTGTCTCAAAAACAAAAACAAAAAAAAAAAAAAAAGAGAGAAGAAGAAGAAAAAAATCAGTCATGCTGAAGGAAAGACTAAATGATCTTTCTGATCTCTCTTTAGAAGCTGAGCTTGTGTAAGCCAGGAGGGGCTAAAAAAAAAGGAAAATATTCTAAAATTGTTGTCTTGTGAGGAGAAGATCAAGTAGCTTGGAGCTAAAACATGCAGGGAAAAAAAGCATCATAGCGGTGAGTTAGGCAATTAATTAATAAACATGTTAATTAATAAGCATGTGTTACTTACCTACATTTGTATGTTTGTAGTATTCGTTAGTCCAAAACTCTGCTAACATTTTGGATTTTAAACAAATTCTAGGCCAAACACGGTGGCTTATGCCTGTAATCCCTGCACTTTGGAAGGCCGAGGTGAGTGGATCACCTGAGGTCAGGAGTTCAAGACCAGCCTCGCCAACATGGTGAAACCCCCTCTCTATTAAAAATACAAAAATTAGCTGGCCATAGTGGCATGCATCTGTAGTCCTAGCTGTGCGGGAAGCTGAGGCAGGAGAGTTGCTTGAACCCAGAAGGTGGTGGTTGCAGTGAGCTGAAATCATGCTATTGCATGCACTCCAGCCTGGGCAACAAGAGTAAGACCCTATCAAAAAAAAAAAAAAAAAAGAAATTCTAAATAAATTTTCATTTTTGTAACCTAACTTTGTATTAGTAACATATTTTTTTTTTTTAAAGAACATCCCCAAATATATAGGAACTTCAAGCTCTTCAAAATTGATATCTGCCTTTGGTCTTCATTCATTTATTCAACAAATATTTGTTGAACTCCTATGGTGTGTCAGGCACTGTTTGGTGCTTGGACTATAGCAGTGAGCAAATTAGATACAGATAGCCTTGTAGAACTGCCTGCAGTTCTAGAGTCCCTCTCCAAGACTTACATCAAGACTTACAATTTGGCCCTCATCTGCCAAAAATTGTAGGAGCTTAAATGTGGTTTGGGGGCTCAAGGGAAAACAAACACCATACTAGCTCCCACGTCCTCCTCTTCCTCTAGTTTTTGGCTTCTCTCTGGGGAAAGAGTTTCTTCTCTCTTGGGGTACATATACGTCAAGGGTCTACTCCATGTTGTCTCTATTCCAGTGCCCAGGCTGAGGAAATTGTCCCCATATGGGACATGTGGTCTTGTGGCACAAGGAAAAGAGAGTGGACAGGTCACATGAGGGCTTTTAAAGCATCTGCTTGGAGTGGTATATATCACTGCCACTCACATTTCATTGGCTGGCCAAAGCAAGTCATGTGACCAAGCCTGAAGCCAATGTGGGAACTATAGTTCTCCAATAGAGAAGGACTCCAAATATAGCTATACTTATTTGTAATAGTAATGCAATCTACCTCATAAGCCCTCTGGGATTGATTAGAGATAAAGATATTTTTGGCTGGGTGCTGTGGCTCATGCCTGTAATCCCAGCACTTTGGGAGGCCAAGGAAGGTGGATCACCTGAGGTCAGGAGTTCGAGACCAGCCTGGCCAACATGGAGAAACCCCCTCTCTAGGAAAAATACAAAAAATTAGCCGGGCATGGTGGTGCATGCCTGTAATCCCAGCTACTTGGGAGGCTTAGGCAGGAGAATCGCTTGAACCCGGGAGGTGGAGGTTGCAGCGAGCCAAGATGGCGCCATTGTACTCCAGCCTGGGCAACAAGAGCAGAAACCCTGTCTCAAAATAAAATAAAATAAAATAAAAATCTTTGTTATCATTTCTTTATCTATAAAGAAATGTTACAGCTGTCTCCAGAATGTTGGCTTTCAAATGTCCATTTGTAGAATATAGATGAAAACTAACAATCACATTGGTTTTGCTGAAGTATTTTAAAATAGATTATAAATCAGTGCCGTCCAAAATAAATATTATGGAAGCCATGAATGTAACATATTCTAGTAGAGTAAAAAGAAACACATGACATTTCTTTTAATAATACATTTTATTTAACCAACATATCCAAAATAATATCATTTTATTATGTAATCCATATAACAAAATATTGAGGTATTCTACATTCTCTTTTTCATTTAAGTCTTCAAAATCCAGTGTGTATTTTATACTTAGAACATATCTTAGTTTAAACTAGCCACATTTCAAGTTTTCAATAGCCACCTGGGCCTAGCAACTTTATGAGACAGTGAAGGTTTCGAAAATCTAACCTTGTAGAAATAGACTGGTTCACTGCACGTGTGGGTTCACCTTGCCCGCTGCCTAGACAGAGTGGATTTATCAAGGCGGGGGAATTGCAACAGAGAAAGAGTTATTCATGCAGAGCCAGCTGTGGAGGAGACCAGAGTTTTATTACCACTCAAATCAGTCCCCCTGAGCATTCGGAGATCAGAGATTTTAAGGATAATTTGGTGGGTGCGGAAAAGCCAGTGAGTCGAGAGCACTGATTGTTTGGGTTGGAGATGAAATCATGGGAAGTTGAAGCTGTTCTCTTGTGCTGAGTCAGTTCCTGGGTGGGTACCGCAAGATCAGATGAACCAGTGTATTGATCTGGGTGGGGCCAGCTGATCCATCAAGTGCAGGATCTGCAAAATATCTGAAGCACTGATCTTAGGAACAGTTTAGGGAGGGTCAGAATCTTGTAGCCTCCAGCTGCATGACTCCTAAACCAGAATTTCTAATCTTGTGCCTAATTTGTTAGTTCTACAAAGGCATTCTTGTCCCCTGGCAAGAAGGTTTGTTTTGGGAGAAGGGTGTTAACATTTTTGTTTTAAACTATAAACTAAGTTTCTCCCAAAGTTAGTTTAGCAGATGCTCAGGAAGGAACAAGCACAGCTTAAAGATTAGAAGCAAGATGGAGTCAGTTAGGTTAGATGTCTTTCACTGTCTCAGTAATAATTTTGCAAAGGCAGTTTCAGATAGAGCCTCAAAACTGGAAGTCAAAATCCTTTCTTGTAAAATGCAGCTTTAATATATTTCAGGAAAAGCAAGGTGATTTCAGATATAATTATTCTGCTATTGAATATTTAGCTATATCTTCTTTTATCTCATGAAGAAATATATCAGGAGAAATTAAAACTTTTTTCCAACTTTTATTCAGACTTTGATTTGGTGAGCAGGAGCCAGCTAAGCCAAGAGCGTATGAACTTGGCATGGATTTCTGATGAATAATATTTCTGCCAAATATTATTATTTTTGGCAATATTCTAATACCCATCTACAGAAGTAGGGTGGGCAGAATGGCCTCTTGACAGACCATATTATTTTACTTGTGTTTATGAATATTATGTATTAGCACCTGTATATTAGGTTGTTCCTGCATTGCTAGAAAGAAATACCTGAGACTGGGTAATTTATAAGAAAAGAGATTTAATTGGTTCACAGTTCTGCAGGCTGTACAGGAAACAGTGCTGGCATCTGCTTCTGGGGAGGCCCCAGGAAGTTCTTACTCATGGCAGAAGGTGAAGTGGGAGCAGGCACTTCACATGGTAAGAGCAGGAACAAGATGGGGGCAGTGCCACACACTTAAACAACCACATCTTGTGAGAACTCACTCACTATCAGGAGGATAGTAGCATGAGGGATTGACCCTGATGACCCACCAGGCCCTACCTCAAACCAGGCCCAACTTCCAGCACTGGGGATTCCAATTCAACTTGGGAGTTGGTGGGAACATATATTCGAACCATAGCTGCACCACTTCCTTTAACGTATATGTTTATAGTTTGGTTTTCACTTTTGGATGAAAGGAAATAAATATCTATGTTTTCTCTTAACATTCTAAATAGAAGTATCTTTCCTTGTAGATAATGATAAAATTGTTCTATTGTCATGAATCAGACAAAGCATTACACAACAAAGTTTCCACTATCAGCAAAGGGAGGGAATTTTCATTAACTGTGGGGGAAAAAAAACCAGAAAATAATCTGAGGCATTATTCTAATTTTTAAGTGTTGAATATATATACATTTTTTTGAGACGGAGTCTCGCTCTGTCGCCCAGGCTGGAGTGCAGTGGCCGGATCTCAACTCACTACAAGCTCCTCCTCCCGGGTTTACGCCATTCTCCTGCCTCAGCCTCCCGAGTAGCTGGGACTACAGGCGCCTGCCACCTTGCCCAGCTAGTTTTCTTTGTATTTTTTAGTAGAGACGGGGTTTCACCGCGTTAGCCAGGATGGTCTCGATCTCCTGACCTCATGATCCGCCCGTCTCAGCCTCCCAAGTGCTGGGATTACAGGCTTGAGCCACCGCGCCCGGCTAAGTGTTCAATGTTAAGCAAACCTGTGCAGTAGATCAATTTGTTCATGTAACCCAGAGGAGTGCTTTGTGGTTAATTCATGTGATAGGTCTCTAATTATATTGAAGTTTATATCCCCAACACCCACTGCAGAGCTGGGCAGGTCATATGGGTCCATAAATATTTGCTGAATTGAATTAAAGATGGCCATGTAGAAACCTGTATTGTATGGGGCTGTGTCAGAGGGAGAGTAGGTACTGGAGAAGATAGGGGAGTAAAAATTGGGCAAGGAACCCTCAACACAGAATGGCAAGAGTTCTGGAGACATCCACACAAAATGCTGAGATGAGTTTAAAGGTCTCTCAGCAGTTCTGTACTTCAAAATAGATACTATGAGCCAGGTGCAGTGGTTCATGCCTGTAATCCCAGCACTTTGGGAGGCTGAGGCGGGTGGGTCACTTGAGGTCAGCAGTTTGAGACCAGCCTGTTCAACATGGTGAAACCCCATCCCTACCAAAACATACAAAAATTAGCCGGACATGGTGGTACACGCCTGTAATCCCAGCTACTTGGGAGGCTGGAGCAGGAGAATCACTTGAACCTGGGAGGCAGAGGTTGCAGTGATCCGAGATCATACCATGTACTCTAGCCTGGGCAACAGGATGAGAATCTGTCTCAAAAAAAAAAAAAAAAAAAAAGACACTACGTAGTAATAAGAAAGCCATTCCTAGCCAATAGAGTAGCCTTAAAAATCTTTAGTATTACAACATTGTGTGTTTTATTTTGCAGATACAAAGGAAGTTTTTCTTGGCCTGGGCTTGACTTAACAGTGACTTTAGTACTATCCCGTTCAGACACCTCAAGTCTTCAGAAGAAACCAGACGATGTGAAAGTATATCTAGGTCCCCAAGAGAGATGCAAATTACCGCACCAGCTGTATTCCCTCATGTCAGGAAAAAGAGGGTCCCATATATTTCTTGTCTAATACAAAATCGCAGAAGTCTGAAACACCTTAATTAGAAAATGGAATGCAATTTGGATTCAACTACCTGCTCTCATGAAAGGTAACAATAGTTAATAATGTTGGCAATTCACAGGATGTTAGAGATAAAAGAGTCCTCAAATATCCTCCAGCAAAATCTCTCTCCTTTTACAAATGGGCAAACTAAGGACAAGAGAAGAAAGATGAGTCAAGCCTTCAGTCTTATGCTGTGATCTGATGGTGAGCTATAAAATCACTGTCAAGAGAGCCCCTCCAACCACCTGTGCTCCTGGAATTCATGAGGGAAACACATTCCTAAAACAAAACTAGCAACATCAAGATATTACCAAATGCTCTTTTTCCACTGTTACTCTTCAATCTCCAGTAATTTAGCACTCTGTTAATTATATTATAATCTAAAAAGTTCAGGAATAAGCTGGGCACAGTGGCTCAAGCCTGTAGTACCAGCATTTTGCAGATCACTTGAGCCACAGAGTTCAAGACCAGCCTAGGCAACATGATGAAACCATGTCTCTATCACAAAAAAAAAAAAAAAAAAAAAAAAAAAAATTAGCCTGGTATGGTGGTGTGAGCCTGTAGTCCTAGCTACTTGGGAGGCTGAGGTGGGAGGATCACTTGAGCCCAGGAGTTGGAGGCTGCAGTGAGCCATGAGTGCTCTATTGCACTCCAGCCTGGGCAACAGAATAAGAGCCTGTCTCGAAAAAAAAAAAAAAAAAAATTCTACTGTAGGGGTGGCTGGCAAGATAGCCAAATAGGAACAGCTCTGGTTTGCACCTCCCAGCGAGATCAACACTGAAGGTAGGTGATTTCTGATTTCTGCATTTCCGTTTTTTTTTTTTTTTTTTTTTTTGAGATGTTTCGCTCTCGTTGCCTAGGCTGGAGTGCAGTGGCGTGATCTTGGCTCACTGCAAACTCTGCCTCCCAGGTTCAAGCAATTACCCTGCCTCAGCCTACCAAGTAGCTGGGATTACAGGCATGTGCCATGATGCCCGGCTAATTTTGTATTTTTAGGAGAGACGGGGTTTCACCATGTGTTGGTCAGGCTGGTCTAGAACTCCTGACCTCAGGTCATCCACCTGCCTCAGCCTCTCAAAGTGTTGGGATTACAGGCATTAGCCACCACGCTTGGCCTGCATTTCCAACTGAGGTACGTGGCCCATCTCACTGGGATTGGTTAGACAGTGGGTGCAGCCCACAGAGGGTAAGTTGAAGCAGGGTGGGGTGTCACCTCAACTGGGAAGTGCAAGGGGTCGGGGAGCTCCTTCCCCTAGCCGAGGGAAGCCATGAGGGACTGTGCCATGAGGAATGGTGCATTCCAACCCAGATACTATGCTTTTCCCATGGTCTTCACAACCCGCAGACCAGGAGATTCCGTTGCGTGCCTATGCCACCAGGGCCCTGGGTTTTAAGTGCAAAACTTGGAGGCCGTTTGGGCAGACACTGAGCTAGCTGCAGCAGTTTTTTTTTTCACACCCCAGTGGCTCCTGGAATGCCAGCCAGACACAACCTTCACTCCCCAGGGAAGGGGACTGAAGCCAGGGAGCCAAGTGGTCTAGCTCAGCGGATCCACCACCACGGAGCCCAGAAAGCTGAGATCCACTGGCTTGAAATTCTCGCTACCAGCACAGCAGTCTGAAGTTGACCCGGATGCTTGACCTTGGTGGGGGGAGGGGCATCCGCCATTACTGAGGCTTCAGTAGGTGGTTTTCCCCTCAGAGTGTAAACAAAGCTGTTGGGAGGTTTGAACTGGGAGGAGCCTACTGCAGCTCGGCAAAGCTACTGTAGATTGCCTCTCTAGATTCCTCCTCTCTGGGCAGGGCATCTCTGAAAGAAAGGCAAGCAGCCCCAGTCAGGGGCTTCTAGATAAAACTACTATCTCCCTGGGACAGAGCACCTGGGGGAAGGGGAGGCTGTGGGCACAGCTTCAGCAGACTTAAACATTCCTGCCTGCTGGCTCTGAAGACAGCAGTGGATCTCCCAAGCACAGTGCTCGACCTCTGCTAAGGGACAGACTGCCTCCTCAAGTGGGTCCCTGACCCCCATGCCTCCTGATGGGGAGACGCCTCCCAGCAGGGGTCAACAGACACCTCATACAGGAGAGCTCCAGCTGGCATCTGGCAGGTGCCCCTCTGGGATGAAGCTTCCAGAGGAAGGAACAGGCAGTAATCTTTGCTGTTCTTCAGCCTCCACTGTTGATTCCCTGGGCAAACAGGGTCTGGAGTGGACCTCCAGCAAACTCCAGCAGGCCTGCAGCAGAGGGGCCTGACTGTTAGAAAGAAAACTAACAAACATAAAGGAATAGCATCAACCTCAACAAAAAGGATGTCCACAAAAAAACCCCATCCACAGGTCACTAACATCAAAGACTGAAGTTAGATAAATCCACGAAGATGCAAAAATGCTGAAAATTCCAAAAACCAGAACACCTCTTCTCCTCCAAAGAATCATAACTCCTTGTCAGCAAGGGAACAAAACTGGACAGAGAATGAGTTTGATGAATTGACAGAAGTAGGCTTCAGCAGGTGGGTAATAATAAACTCCTCTGAACTAAAGGAGCATGTTCTAACCCAATGCAAGGAAGCTAAGAACCTTGAAAAAAGGTTAGAGAAATTGCTAACTAAAATAACCAGTTTAGAGAAGAACATAAATGACCTGATGGAGCCGGAAAACATAGCACGAGAACTTTGTGAAGCATACACAAGTATCAATAGCCTAAGCAATCAAGTGGAAGAAAGGATATTAGAGATTGAAGATCAACTTAATGAGATAAAGTGTGAAGACAAGATTAGAGAAAAAAGAACGAAAAAGAATGAACAAAGGCTCCAAGAAATATGGGACTATGTGAAAAGACCAAACCTACGTTTGATTTACCTGAAAGTGATGGGGAGAATGGAACCAAGTTGGGAAACACTCCAGGAGAACTTCCCCAACCTAGCAAGACAGGCCAACATTCAAATTCAGGAAATACAGAGAACACCACAAGGATACTCCACGAGAAGAGCAACCTCAAGACACATAATTATCAGATTCACCAAGGTTGAAATGACGGAAAAAATGTTAAGGGCATCCAGAGAGAAATGTCAGGTTATCCACAAAGGGAAGCCCATGAGACTAACAGTAGATCTCTCTGAAGAAACCTTACAAGTCAGAAAAGAGTGGGGGTCAATATCCAACATTCTTAAAGAAAAGAATTTTTAACCCAGAATTTCATATCCAGCCAAACTAAGCTTCATAAGCGAGGGAGAAATAAAATCCTTTACAGATAAGCAAATACTGAGAGATTTTGTCACCACCAGGCCTGCCCTACAAGAGCTCCTGAAGGAAGCACTAAATATGGAAAGGAAAACCAGTACCGGCCACTGCAAAAACATGCCAAATTGTGAAGATCATTGACACTGTGAAGAAACTGCATCAACTAATAGGCAAAATAATCAGCTAGCATCATAATGACAGGATCAAACTAACACATAACAATGTTAACCTTAAATGTAAATGGGCTAAATGCCCCAATTAAAAGACACAGACTGGCAAATTGGACAAAGAGTCAAGACCCATTGGTGTGCTATATTTAGGAGACCCATCTCGTATGCAAAGACACATGTAAGCTCAAAATAAAAGGATGGAGGAATATTTACTAAGCAAATGGAAAGAAAAAAAAAGCAGGGGTTGCAATCCTAGTCTCTGATAAAACAGACTTTAAACCAACAAAGATCAAAAAAGACAAAGAAGGGCATTACATAATGGTAAAGTGATCAATGCAACAAGAAGAGCTAACTCTCATAAATATATATGCACCCAATACAGGAGCACCCAGATTCATAAAGCAAGTTCTTAGAGACCTACAAAGAGACTTAGACTCCCACACAGTAATAGTGGGATACTTTAACACTCCACTGTCAATATTAGACAGATCAATGAGACAGAAAATTAACAAGGATATTCAGGACTTGAACTCAGCTCTGGACCAAGCGGACCTAATAGACAACAACAGAACTCTCTAACCCAAGTCAACAGAATTTGCATTCTTCTCAGCACCACATCGCACTTATTCTAAAATTGACGACATAATTGGATGTAAAACACTCCTCAGCAAATGCAAAAGAACAGAAATCATAACAAACCGTCTCTCAGAGCACAGTGCCATCAAATTAGAACTCAGGATTAAGAAACTCAGTCAAAACCACACAATTACATGGAAACTGAACAACCTGCTCCTGAATGACTACTGGGTAAATAATAAAATTAAGGCACAAATAAATATGTTCTTTGAAACCAATGAGAACAAAGACACCATGTACCAGAATCTCTGGGACACAGCTAAAGCAGTGTTTAGAGGGGAATTTATAGCATTAAATACCCACGGGAGAAAGTGGGAAAGATCTAAAATCAACACCCTAGCATCACAATTAAAATAACTGGAGAAGAAAGAGCAAACAAATTCAAAAGGTAGCAGAACACAAAAGTAACTGAGATCAGAGTGAAATTGAAGGAGATAGAGACACAAAAAACCCTTCAAAAAATCAATGAATCCAGGAGCTGGTTTTTTGAAAAGATTAGCAAAATAGATAGACCGCTAGCCAGACTAATAAAGAAGAAAATAGCGAAGAATCATATAGACACAATAAAAAATGATAAAGGGGATGTCACCACTGATCCCACAGAAATACAAACCACCATCAGAGAATACTATAAACCACTTTACACAAATAAACTAGAAAATCTAAAAGAAATGGATAAATTCCTGGACACATACACCCTCTCAAGACTAAACCAGGAAGAAGTCGAATCCCTGAATAGACCAATAACAAGTTCTGAAATTGAAACAGAAATTAATAGCCTACCAACCAAAAAAAGCCCAGAACCAGATGACTTCACAGCCGAATTCTACCAGAATTACAAAGAGGAGCTGGTACCATTCCTTCTGAAACTATTCTAGACAATAGAAAAACATGGACTCCTCCCTAACTCATTTTATGAGGCTAGAATAATCCTGATACCAATCCCTGGCAGAGACACAACAAAAAAAGAAAATTTCAGGCCAAAATCCCTAATGAACATTGACGTGAAAATCCTCAATGAAATACTGGCAAACCAAATCGAGCAGCACATCAAAAATCTTATCCACCATGATCAAGTTGGCTTTATCCCTGGGATGCAAGACTGGTTCAACATTCACAAATCAATAAACATAACCCATCACATAAACAGAACCAATAGCAAAAACCACATGATTATCTCAATAGATGCACAAAAGGCCTTCGATAAAATTCAAAACCCCTTCATGCTAAAAACTCTCAATAAACTAGATATTGATGAAACATATCTCAACATAATAAGAGCTATTTATGACAAACCCACAGCCAATATCACACTGAATAGGCAAAAGCTGGAAGCATTCCCCTTGAAAACAAGTACAAGACAAGGTTGCTCTCTTTCACCACTCCTATTCAACACAGTATTGGAAGTTCTGGCCAGGGCAATCAGGCAGGAGAAAGAATAAAGGGTATTCAAATAGGAAGAGAGGAAGTCAAGTTGTCTCTGCAGATGACATGATTGTGTATTTAGAAAACCCCATCATCTCAGCCCAAAATCTCCTTAAGCTGATAAGCAACTTCAGCAAAGTCTCAGGATACAAAATCAATGTGCAAAAATCATAAGCATTCCTATACACCAATAACAGACAAACAGAGAGCCAAATCATGAGTGAACTCCTATTCACAATTGCTACAAAGAGAATAAAATACCTAGGAATACAACTTACAAGGGATGTGAAGGACCTCTTCAAGTAGAATTACAAACCACTGCTCAAGGAAATAAGAGAGGACACAAAAAAATGGAAAAACATTTCATGCTTATGGATAGGAAGAATCCATATCATGAAAATGGCCATACTGCCCAAAGTAATTTATGGATTCAATGCTATCCCCATCAAGTTACCATTGTCTTCCTTCACAGAATTAGAAAAAACTACTTTAAGTTTCATATGGAACCAAAAAAGAGCCTGTATAGCCAAGACAATCCTAAGCAAAAAGAACGAAGCTGGAGGCATAACGCTACCTGACTTCAAACTATACTACAAGGCTACAGCAACCAAAACAGCATTGTACTGGTACCAAAACAGAGATATAGGCCAATGGAAAAGAACAGAGACCTCAGAAATATTGCCACACGTTTACAACCATCTGATCTTTGGCAAACCTGACAAAAACAAGCAATGGGGAAAGAATTCCCTATTTAATAAATGGTGTTGGGAAAATTGGCTAGCCATATGGAGAAAACTGAAACTGGACCCCTTCCTTATACCTTATACAAAAATTAACTCAAGATGGATTAAAGACTTAAATGTAAGACCTAAACCATAAAAACCCTAGAAGAAAACCTAGACAATACCATTCAGGACATAGGCATGGGCAAAGACTTTATGACTAAAACACCCAAAGCAATGGCAACAAAAGCCAAAATTAACAAATGGGATCTAATTCAACTAAAGAGCTTCTGCACAGCAAAATAAGCTGTCATCAGAGTGAATAGGCAACCTACAGAACGGGAGAAAATTTTTGCAATCTATCCATCTGACAAAGGGCTAATATCCAGAATCTACAAGGAACTTAAATAAATTTACAAGAAAAAAACAAACAACCCCATCAAAAAGTGGGCAAAGGATATGAACACATACTTCTCAAAAGAAAAAATTTATGTGGCCAACAAACATATTTTAAAAAGCTCATCATCACTGGTCATTAGAGAAATACAAATCAAAACCACAATGAGATACCATCTCATGCCAGTTAGAATGCTAATCACTAAAAAGTCAGGAAACAACAGATGCTGGAGAGGATGTGGAGAAATAGGAACGCATTTACACTGTTGGTGGGAGTGTAAATTAGTTCAACCATTATGGATGTGGAAGACAGTGTGGCGATTCCTCAAGGACCTAGAACGAGAAATATCATTTGACCCAGGATTCCAATTACTGAGTATATACCCAAAGGATTATAAATAATTCTGCTATAAAGACACATGCACACATACGTTTATTGCAGCACTGTTCACAATAGCAAAGACGTGGAGCCAATGCAAATGCCCATCAATGATAGACTGGATAAAGAAAATGTGGCACATATACACCATGGAATACTCTGCAGCCATAAAAAAGGATGAATCCATGTCCTTTGCAGGGACATGGATGAAGCTGGAAACCATCATTCTCAGCAAACTAACACAGGAACAGAAAACCAAACACCACATGTTCTCATTCACAGGTGGGAGTTGAGCAATGAGAACACATGGACACAGGGAGGGGAACGTCACACACCGGGGCCTGTCAGGGATTGTGGGGCTAGGGGAGGGAGAGCATTAGGAGAAGTACCTAATGTCGATGATGGGTTGATGGCACGAGGTATACACATGCCACTATGGCATGTGTATACCTCGGTAACAATCCTGCATGTTCTGCACATGTATTGCAGAACTTAAAGTATATTAAAAAAAAAAAGTTCAGGAAGTGTGCACACAATTCAGCCCCTTCAAAAAGAGACATGAATGGTAATAAATATGTTTATATACAATCTATGTGTGTACATGTATACACACAAGTACATGTTTATAAATATACACACATTTACAAACACCAGCTCATACATAAAGAGACATTATCAATAGTTAAACAGCATAAATAGAACACCTACATTCTAAAATATAACCACTGTTAAATGTATTGGAAAAGAGAAATAAAAGCACATTTTCTACTTATCAATATTTCAAAGTGTTTGTGAAAAATTTATCACTCTGTGCTTCTGGTAGGTTCAGTTGTCAATTCTGGGATTTTACGCCATCTAGTAATAAGGCTTAAGTCAATTATCCTAAGGAACAATGATCTACCCTGAGATATTTGCTTAATATGGATAATCCAAAATTGTTTGTAAAAGAACATGAACTTTTTCTTAAAACATTTACAGTATTCATCTTTTGTCAAATTTTAGCGATCTGGCTGTAACTTAATTCTTCTTCTAACCATTTTGTAAAGGGAGGCGAGTATGTTCGTAAGCCTGTGCAGAATATCAAAGTCTAAATGTAAAAATTATATGTTTTTTTAACATTTGGACCAAAGTCCAAATTATCTTTACAATAATGTAAAGATGCTATGAGGAAATTAATTCCACTGGAATTGGATGTGTTTCAGAGTATTTCAATTATGATGATTTCTGGTGATATGTGTTTTTTGACCTTTGGACTTCTGACACACACACGCGCACACACACACACACACACACACAGGTCTAAGTCAGTACATACTAGAATTTTGTATTACTGCAAAAAGAACCATATTATTAAGGAAGTGCATTATTGCTTAGAGATTAGTGGTTTGATTCCTGAATATGAAACTTTATGGCAGCATAGCAGAGTAATTGCGAACATGGACTTTGGTTCTATTACTTCCTAGCTGCAACCAGGGCAAATTATTTAATCTGTGCCTCAATTTCCTATCTATAAAATGGGAAGAATCATAGTACGTACTTCACAGAGTTGCTAAGGTTTTTTAAAGTGCTTGGAATAGTGTCTAGTTCACAGTAAGTGCCTTGTGTGTGTTTGTCATTATTATTACAAGGTCATCCCCTACAAGGATTACCAACGATTTGACTAAATCTCCTGTATGGTGGGGAAAGATATTGCCAAGTCATTGTACTCATGATCAGCAGGCAAAATCCTCTGTCGTCTGCACCTCTGACCAGCCTGTGGACCACTTTCCCTCACCATTATTCACATAGAATTGACTCTTGGCCCTGATATCTGCATTGCCTGGTTATTTGAAAACAACATTTTAATGCAAGATTTTATTGAATGAATCTGGTTTTGCATCCTTGTCTTAGTCAGTTTGAGCTGCCTTAACAAAATGCCATAAACTGGGTGGCTTAGCCAGCAGAAACCTTTTTCTTGCAGTTCTGAGGCTGAAATTCCAAGATTGGGTGCCTGTATGATCAGGGTCTGGTGAGGCTTCTCGTCCTGGTTTGCAGACGGTCACCTTCTGTCTCTGTCTTCGCACAGAAGAGAGGGACAGACAGACAGCAAGCAAGGCTCTCTGGTGTTCTCTTCTTATCAGCACCTAATCCCAGGTCCCTTCACTCTCAGGACCTCATCTAAATGTAATTACTCACAAAAGCCTCATCTCCAAATACTATCATATTGGGGGTTAGGACTTCAACATACAAATTTTAGGAGATCACAATTCAGTCCATAGCAATTAGGAAACCCACATGTATCAGATTTTTGTGTCTTCCAGATGTTTGTAGATGACGACATGGTCATAAACAAAAGGGGGAGAAATATGTCCACTTGCTCCCTAAACCTCTGCTCTTCTTGATGTGTCTAAACTCACATGACCTGCCTCTTCTCATGGTTTTGCTGAACCACATTCAAGTTTTCCTCTCAAACTGCTAGATCAAATTTTTCTTCTAAGAAATACTTTTTATTTGCTCTGTCACCCAGGCTAGAGTGCAATGGTGCAATCCTGGCTCACAACAGCCTTGATCTCCCAGGCTCAAGCAATTCTCCTACTTCTCAGCCTCTGGAATAGCTGTGACTATCGGCATGAGCCACCACATCTGGCTAATGTTTGTATTTTTTGTAGAGGTGGGGTTTTGCCATGTTTTCCAGGGTGGTCTTGAATGCTGGGGCTCAAGCGATCCACACACCTCAGCCTTACAAAGTGCTGATACTACAGGTTATGAGCCACCGTGCCTGGCCAAGAAATACTTTTAATAATATAATTGGAATTAACCATACTATACAAATAGTTGTTAATTTTTATTTTATTTTATTTTATTTTATTTTATTTTATTTTATTTTATTTTATTTATTTTTTTGAGAGGGAAGTCTCGCTCTTTGGCCCAGGCCGGACTGCAGTGCCGCTATCTCGGCTCACTGCAAACTCCGCCTCCCGGATTCACGCCATTCTCCTGCCTCAGCCTCCCGAGTAGCTGGGACTACAGGCGCCCGCCACCGTGCCTGGCTAATTTTTTCTATTTTTACTAGAGACGGGGTTTCACCATGTTAGCCAGGATGGTCTGATCTCCTGACCTTGTGATCCGCCCGCCTCAGCCTCCCAAAGTGCTGGGATTACAGGCGTGAGCCACTGCGCCTGGACAGTTAATTTTTAAAAGCAAAATAGTTAATATAGGTTGAATTGCGTCCCCTCAAGAAAGATACGTTGAAGCCGCTAACTCCCATTATTTCAGATTGGGTCATTATTTGAAATAGGATCTTTGCCCACGTAATTAGTTAAGACAAGCTTATACTGAAGAAGGGTGGGCTTATGGGAAGGTGGCTGGAAATCAAGATTGGAGCGATGCGTCTATCAGCCAAGGAAGGCCAAAGATTGCTGACAAACTACCAGAGTGAGGAAGAGGCAAAGAACGATTTCCCTACAGGTTTTCCCCTACTGGGGTAAAATGCCCTTGCCGACCACACCTTGATTTCAGACTTCCAGCTTCCAGAACTGTAACACAACACATTTCTGTTGTTTTAAGCCACCCAGTTTGAAGTACCTTGTTAGGACAGCCCAGGAAAACTAATACAATTGTCTGTCTTCTGGAATTGGAATGTCAATGTAATAGAATAGTTAGAGGCACTTTATGTTCTTATTAAGTTTGTATTCACTTTTTTTTCTTTTTAAAAAATGGTGAGAAAACTAAAGATAACCAGAAACTACTATTTATTTTTAAAATTCAAGGCTAGCAGAGTGAGTCACAGCAATAAGTTGTTAAAAGTCAAACAGACGAAAGTAAATATGTTGTTTTATTTAATCCAAGAAAAAAAAAGAAAGCCTTTGCCACATAGTATGGCTTATTGCCAGAGGAGTTGTTGGGAAAACAGTTTAAGTACATTAAAAATGACATTTACGGAAGCAACTATCAAATTATTTGTGGAATACGTTTAAAATTAAATTCTCATTCCCAATCCCAATATGAAAGAACATTATTAATATTGCATATGATATTAATTATGCAAAGTAGATGGAGGATGGCAGATTCATAAGCAAACTGAGAATTTAGATAGAAGCTACTCTTGGCCAGGCATGGTGGCTCGTGCCTGTAATCCCAATATTTTGAGAGGCCAAGGTGGGTGGATTGCTTGAGTCCAGGAGTTTGAGACTAGCCTGGGCAACATGGCAAAACCTCGTTTCTACAAAAAATACAAAAAAAATTAGCCAAGTATGGTGGCTCATGACTGTACTCTGGAGGCTACTCTGGAGGCTGAGATGGGAGGATTGCCTGAGTCCAGGAGGTCGTTGAGGCTGCAGTAAACTGTGATTGCACCACTTCATTTCAGCCTGGGCAACTGAGCAAGACCCTCTCTCAAAAAAAAAAAAAAAAAAGGAAAAAGAAAGGAACTCTCTCTGAAAAGTCTGAGAGCTATCTTTCAAGAGTTCTTCAACTGCTTAAAATAGAGGGAGAATATTAGAGATTTATAGAGGTTTCTAAAACCTTATACTTTACTAAAACTGTTTTCCAGATTTAAAACACTTCTTTACATCTTGTCACATCATCAAATAAAACATACTCTATACTGACTTATGTGGAGAAATCCAAAAATGTCCAAGTCAAGTTCCTTCATGTCTAACTAACCTCTGTTCAATGCCGAAAACAGAAAGTCCTAAAAGCAGAAGTAATGTGTAGAATAAGCAAGACCTAACGGAGGTAGACTTGTTAGTCAGCACTCACTTATGTAGAAATGAAAGAGAATAGAGACTAAACAGTAACCTGTTTTGCCACCTAATACTCATTGGTAAAAGTGTGCTGCAAAGATATGGTCAGGAAAAAAAACCACATATAATACACTTTTCTTCACAAATTCTAAGGGAGTTATGAGCGCCTCTCTCGAGACAAGTTTGATTTAGCACCTACCATGTGCTGGGAGCACAGCATGGAAATATACAAGAAAAGATCCTAGTATCACAGAGCTTACATTATAGTAGAGGACACAAAAAAATAAATCTTGTTCTACAGTATGTTCTGTCAAGTTGTTTGAATACTTAATATTTCCATTGAAATAATGATTTTCCTCATAGGAATGAATTTGATGATTTCTCAAATTTATAAATTTAGGACGATATTTTATTTTATTTTATTGAGACGTGGTCTCACTCCATTGCCCAGGTTGGAGAGAGTCACTATCATGGCTCACTCAGCCTCAACCTTCTGGGCTCAAGTGATCCTCCTGAATCAGCCTCCTGAGTAGCTGGGATCACAGGTTTGCAGCACCATGCCTGGCTAATTTTTGAATTTTTTCTAGAGACAGAGTCTCACTGTGTTGCCCAGGCTGGTCTTGAACTCCTGGGCTCAAGTGATCCACCTGCCTTGGCCTCTCAAGATGCTGGGATTATAGGCATGAGCCACCGGGCTGAGTGGGACCATATTGTAAAGTCTATCTCTTCTGGGATCATTATGGCAATAATACGGTGGTGCATACTGCTGGTACAGTTTAGCTGGCAATGTAGCTTAAAGGAAAACAATTATCAGTGTTCTTGAGCATTCTTTTTTGTCACACTGAAGTTCATTTTACCTATAACAAATGTAATCAGCTGCTTTTGGTTTGGGACCTCCCTGTTCACATCACTCCATACAATTCTGCTAATTTTGAGTAGATAAATTTTGGAGCCCCAAAAGTCCTGAATGAATATGAGTTTAGCAATCAGTGTTCTTATAACAGAACAAAATAATTGGGGCCTTTATTCTACCTCTTACCATTCCATGAAAGGCCCATGGGAGAAAACACCTTGGATTTGGGTCATTTAATACAAGGGTCTCCTCATCTTCCTTATGTTTCTTATTGCAGCTCTTCTACAGGTTCCCACACTTTCAGTCCTAGCTCCGCACAATCTAGAGAATAAGGTCCAAACATTATCATCAAATGATTTAGAAAATCAAGACAACACCAACATTAAAAAAAAAAAATTATGCAGGGTGTGGTGGCTCACGCCTGTAATCCTAGCACTTTGGAAGGCCAAGGCGGGCGGATCACTTGAGGTCAGGAGTTCGAGACCAGCCTGGCCAACATGGTGAAACCCCGTCTCTACTAAAAAATACAAAAATTAGCTGGGCGTGATGGCACATGTCTGTAATCCCACCTACACCAGAGGTTGAGGCAGGAGAATCGCTTGAACTCAGGAGGCGGAGGTTACAGTGAGCTGAGATTGCGCCACTGCACTCCAGCCTGGGCAACAGAGTGAGACTGTCAAAAAAAAAAAAAAAATTAAAATTACTTGTGCAAGATCATCTAGTCTGTATACAAAAGGAAGGGCTAAGTTCTGAAGTCCTTGTGGGCGTGCACTTTATTCTCTAATATACTGAAAGTATCAGTCATGATTCTCAGTTACAAGCAAGATATAGCAAATCTGGCTGTTTTAAAGAGAAAAGAAATTTATTAAAGAATATTGAACGGTTCTTCTGGAGAAGAAGTCTTAGAGACTATACAGCCAGAAGGCACCTGTACACGTGTGTACGCGTGTGCCCCAGATCATGCTCTGAAACTGGCCCTGTGAAGCCAGCACTGCTGTTGTAGTGGGTCCAGATACACAATTTGAACAACCCCCACCACTCACACAGAACAGGGGACACTTGCACTAAAACCACAGCCACTGACAGCTCTTCAAGTTGTATGTATCTGCCACCTCTGCTGCCGCTGTCTTCTACATGGACTCTCCTCGGACAGTGATGCTGATGCATCTCTGGTCCCAGCTGCAAGGGAAGCTGGGAGAGTGGGTAACTGACATTTTCAGATTCCAGGGTAGGCTCCAAAGTAGGAGGTGCCTCCGACCAGTGAAGGCGATTCCAATACAATGGTAAATATGTCTCCCTTACTGGCTAAACTATAAGTTGAGTTACCATGCCTTGATGAACAAGCATGTGAATTAGAAATGAACCTAAGACTTTTGCTGTCTTTATTGTATAACACAGCAAAACAAGTCACCTCTGAGAGGGTTACTGCTCTTCCTGTGCTCTGTCTCACTTGCCCCTCCAAGCAGCTGAACACAACTTTATGTATGCCTTAGCATTGTCCAGTCCTATGCCTTGAGTGGCACTGTGCCCACTGCCTGGAGGGCCTTCTGCCCCTTAGCCAGCTGCATGACCCGCATGGCTTGATGAATGCCATTTCCTTCAGGAAGCCTAGAAATTAATTTGCAAAGTAGATTCATTTTGGCCCAGCTCCCTCACGGGCACTACTCTCTTGGCTCTCCACGCTTGCTGTGGTTTCTATACACACCCAATCTCAGTGGAAATGGCAGTAGATCCTTTGAAGAGAAATGAGTGCAGGAGTCAAGGCAGAGGTGGAACTTGGAAGCTGGAAACTGTGTTTGCTTCACACTTGATATGAAGACTAACACACTGTGAGATGGGGGTTTTTTGGGAGCTTCATGTGTTCCTCTTCCCCTAGCAGTCACCATCTAGCTTGCTCCCTTTTTCCTATATGGTGATCCAGAATACAGCCTTTGCAGCTAGCCCTCTGCCCCTTCCCAGTTGGGTGGCCTTTCCAGTTGTGTGGTGTTCAGCTAGTGACTTTACATATGCCACAGAGTTATTGTGAAGACGGACTGTGTTAATACTTGTAAGGTGCTAACAATGGGCCCTGGCACCTCTCAAGTCCCATCTTGGCTCACGTTTTTTAGAGACAGGATCTTACTCTTAACTCAGGCTGGAGAACAGTGGCATGATCATGGCTCACTGTAGCCTCGAACTCCGGGGCTCAAGGCTCAACCTCCCAAGTAGCTGGGACTACTGGTGTGTGCCTTCGTGCCTGGATAATAATTTTTTAAAAAACATTTTTATAGAGATGAGGTCTTGCTATGTTGCCCAGGCTGGTCTCAAACTCCTGACCTCAAGTGATCCTTCCAAGTTGGCCTCCCAAAGTGCTGGGATTATAGGCGTGAGCCACCGTCCCTGGCCCCCATCTTTGTTCTTATTGTCCCATTCTTCTAGCAGGCAGAGTCCTTCTTGGTCCTCTTTTGCATCTGTCTCTTTCCAGCCCCTCTCCCAGGGCCTTGCTTATAGGAGAGACTCATCAAGTCTGTTGGAGTAAGACTTTGTGTCTGGAGGGAGGGAGGTAAGAGGGGAATTGGGAGAGGTAGAGCAGCGAACCATGGTGAAATACCGTCATGGCAATAAGAATCCTGAGATAGCCCAAGTCATAAGGCTATCCCAGGTTCAGGGGCAAAAGTTGGGGATAGAGCCCAGAATGATCATTTGTAGTAATGTCAAATACATGATCTTAGAAGGAAAAAAAGTGTCTATCTTAGTCCATAGAACTTGTTCATTTCGATGTTACATACAGCATGTTTAACTTTGCTGTAAGGAAACCTATACTCTCCCATTTATTCCTTTCTAAAAATGGCTGTTGTTCACCACCTCCATCTTTCATATACACAGGGATCACAAGGGATCTTGTTCACAGGCAGATTGTAATTCAGTAGGTCTGGGCAGGGCAGAAACTTCTGGGCAGTTTCTTTGAAACGTACAGAAACTTTGAAACAGAGTTTCAAAGAAACTCTCAGGTGATACTGATGCTACTGGTCCACAGACCACACTTTGAGAAGCCAGGATATGCAAAATGAGTGAAGAGGGGAGAAAAAAAGCACATATCATTTTCCCCATCATTGCAAAATAAGCAGATATCAAGGTCAACGACAGTCCATTCTAACTTGAGTTGTTTCAAGATATGTATGGCTGTGGTAGGGTTTTATCACAATGCATTTCCTTTGCTCCCCCAGCTAGGTGACATTGGAGTGGTCATTTATAACTACATTACTATGGAGACAGGAAAGATGTGTATTTATCCAAACCTGGGGATGAATTAATCTTAAAAAGATGAGTACAAGTACTTCAACAGACGGGGACAATCTGAAGGTTAGGTGGGTATTTCAAGTGGATTAAAAAGGGCTAAGTTATATTTCTTTTTTAAATGGTTTTTTTTTTTTTCATTTTTAGGTGATAGCTGTACTTTTAAAAAAATTTCTTTAAGAGTCAACCACAGGCTGGGCACAGTGACTTACACCTGTAATCCCAGCACTTTGGGAGGCCGAGGCAGGCAGATCGCTTGAGCCCAGGAGATTAAGACCAGTCTAGGCAACGTGGTGAAAACCCATCTCTATAAAAAGTACGAAAATTAGCTGGGCATGGTGGTGCATGCCTGTAGTCCCAGCTACTTGGGAGGCTGAGGTGGGAGGATCACTTGAGCCCAGGAGGTCAAGGCTGCAGTGAGCTGTGGGCATGCCACTACACTCCAGGCTGGGTGACACAGTGACACAGACCACTGCTGCAGAATCATCTGGTATATTTTTTCAGATGCTGGTTTCTGGGCCCCACTCCAGATATAATAAAACGATCTCTGAGGGAAATCTGAGAATGTGAATCTTTTATAAACACCTATCCAAGCAATTCTTGCACCATTAAAATTCAAAAAGCACACGCTTAGAGCCTTTGAGGTCTCTGCTGAGACTTAAATATCATTTGATGAGCTCGCAATACAGTTAATGGATAATGGTGTGAGTGGTGATAGCCTCAATCCTTATCTTGCCATAAAATATTCCATGATTTCTACTTTGGTTTCTTACCTGAATCTTGCAGGAATCTTAGGGTTCACATAAATATTCTTCAATTCACTGACAATGTGGTCCTCTCTTTGTGCTTTTTATTGACATTCGGTAAATACTGTTGGTCCACATGTAAATACAACCAGACCAACGTTATTTTCACAATTTGTACACGCAATGGACTATTAAGTACTTTCTTCCTCAATACAGCAAATACAGAATCAGCTAGATGAATTAAATTTCCAGTCAAAACTTACAAAACCTACAGTTATTTACTTGGAAATATCACCCCCGCTGACCCCCACCTTGCCAAAAAAAAATGCTGAATTAAGATTACTTCCATGGTAACATAAGAGCATCTCACAAAGAAAGGAAAATAAATTCATGATATTGCTAGAATGAATACCATCCTTGACTAAGTGACTGTTCAGTGAGAACAATTGCCATTTGGGGGTCTTTTTCTCCCTGGATAAGGTTGTAGTCTCTCTAGCACGGGCACCACTGAGCTACAATTGTATGTATAATTGTGTGGTATCTTAAAGGCATTTTCTGTGTAGTGTTTATCAGAAAACAGCAGAAGTATACCAGAACCAAAAATACTTTTCTTCACATTGTTAAGAGGACTTTCATGCTTTTCATCCATTCTTCAGAAAATGAAAAGCTAATGCCATGTAATCACAATTTCCTGGGATTCTGAAAAACCGTTAAAGAGGCACATTGATGGCCTCTGAATGGAAACACTGTAGCGCGTTTGGGATTGGCTCTGTTCTGGGGGTTCTTGACACTCATATGCTCAAATCCAAGTGGTCAAAGGTTTCTTTTGTGTCCAAAACACCCAGACGGTCTGATTTCAACCATGCATGTGTTTCTGGGTGAATGCAGATGGTAAGTTTTCTTTTTCTTTTTTTAGTGGAAAAAAAAAGAAACTTAATTAAAGCCCATAGTAATTATGTTGATAGCTGAGGCTTGATAATTACGAGAATTTCGTTTTGTAGGTATCTAAAGTGGGATGCTTTAAAGTTGTATTGTCAGATGAAGTGTTTTTCTTTTTGTGTTCTAGATTTATTAAAACCAACCAAACACCACATAAAGTTGGCTTTATTAGAAGTAGGAATAAACAGGAAGATTTCTGGCCATGTTAATATTTAATTTTAAGACAAAGTAGCACACCTGTGTTACTAGACACATTAGGCTGTATTTTAAAACCATGTTATTCTTCTTGAGCCACTGGCACGGCTTCCTCCTCCTCATATCTTCAAAAACATTGCGCAGTGTGTGCTTGTATGTAGTATCCTGAAGCAGTCTCCAAGAACTGCATTGATTCCCAGGAAAATGGTTGTATAGAAACAAAATTGGCTCGTGGTGTATTCCCAGGTACATTCAACAGCCAACACCATGTATACTACTTATTGTGTGCTGACCACTGTGCCACAGAAACCCACACAGTGTCAGCCATAGTGATTAAACAAAGTGACATGGCGAATGTCAACAGCCCATGTTTCTGTGTAACAGGACATCTGATTTTGTTTCTCCAAATAGGAAGTGGCTCTTCCTATCAAAAGGAAGTTTTTGACTCTTGCAAAGATGATGAATTAATCTTGGCAGTCAGATGGGAGAGTCAGAGAGCTGTAGCGCCAGCAAGCCAGACTCTGGGTGAGTAAGCAAGTCCAAAAGGACTTGAAACTAGAAGCAAGTATCCCAACTGCAAGGGACACCTATGGATCACCCAGGACAGCATGGATCACCCAGAAAAGGAGCACTTCAGGGCTAGGCATGCTTCCCGGCCACCTTTGAGAGGGTAAACCCACAGGGTATTCAAGTTTGTGGTAAAGGTCTCATCTTAGATTATGAGTTCAGTTTTCAGTAAAACTTTTTGTGCCTGTCTTAGTCTGTTTCGTGTTGCTCTAACAGGATACCCGAGGATGAGTAATTTATAAAGAAAAGAGGTTTATTTGGTTCATTATTCTTGTGGCTGGAAAGTTCAAAACTGGGCAATTGCATCTGGTGAGGGTCTCAAGCTGCTTCAACTCATGGTGGCAAGTGGAAGGGGAGCAGGTATGTGTGCAAAGAGACTGCATGGCAAGAGAGGAAGCAAGAGAGAGAAACAGAGGGAGCCATACACTTTTTAACAATCCACTGTTGGGGAAACTAATCCATTTCCTGAAGAACTCACTCACCTCCTCAAGGGAGAGTATTAATCTATGTATGAGAGATCTGTCCCTATGACCTAAATACCTCCCACTAGGCCCCACCTCCCAACACTGCGAAATTGAGGATCAAATTTCAACATGAGTCTTTGTAGGGACAGACCATATCCAAACCACAGCAGTGACCTGCATTAAGTCCAGTGTCAAAGAAATCCTTTAACATGTTACATGCAGAAATGTAGATGTGGTTCACCTGGCATGAAAAAGAAACTTTTTCTCAAAAGAATGAAACCAGATACGTAGTCTTCTTTACTGAGCTGGGTAAAGCTTGCTTTGGTCTGGATATGCCACATATGAGTCTAGCATGTGTGAAGAATCTTATATGTTATCCTGAATGAAACAGTTAAATAATCGTATTTTGATTGTGTAGGATCCACCATGATTTTGTGAGAAAGAAATGAATAAAAATAAACTGAGAGCTGAGATTTTCTGGAAAAAAGGCTTTGAATGATCCAAGTTCATAGATAAGAGATATTTACTGCACCCCTAATACATACAATGCTCTGATAGGTGTCACAGTGATGAGGGTAGTGGAAGTTGTGGAAAGGGAAAGGGGTTGGGTCTGCCATAGGGTTAATTCTAATGCCCTACAACTTCTACATTGGTGAACAGCAGTGCTCAGAAGAGAGATCCTGTGGCATCCTGAAATGTTCTGTAACTCATAAGCAAGGCCATTTATCATAGGGTTGAAGTGCATGCTCTCTGGAAACTTATTACCTGGGTTTAAATTCCAGCTCTACCATTTTCTAGCTGTGTGACAGTTCTCAGCTTCCTCATCTTCACAAGAGCAATAGTAACCATGCCTATCCCATAGAAAAGGGGAAATTAAATGAACTTAAGTACCTGATGCACTTAGTATTATGTAAGTATTCACTATTATTTTCAAGTACTACTGAAACTGACATTCAGCAGTCCATGTATTCCATTACACACTGTGTACTAATTCTTTGCAAACGATTAGCCTATGTAAGTTATATCAGTGACTGTGAGATAACCTACAAATTAGAATTCACGATTCCCCAGCCATTCCAGAAAAATGGAAATTTACTGTACAAAGATTATGACCCTGTCCTCATAATTGAGGGTATTCCAAGAATATCTGGAGGAATATTAGAGTTCTGTTTTTTATTGAATTTGACATATTATGAATTCAATTCTTATTGTTCATGGAATATAATTCATATTAACTGAAGAAAAATAATTCAGACTGTGGCCTGAAGTAACAAAAGCATGCTTTCATGTGAGCTGACAGTTCTTGTCCACCAGGGGGCAGTCCACTCATTGAAACCAAGGAGGGAAACACCCAGAAAAAATAAAATCTGTAATTTTAAAAAAAAGCATTTTAAATTAGTTTCAGTTTCAATAAAACTTTTACAGAGATACAATGACATAGCAGAACCAGTCCTTGTTCCTGCCTTCTGGTAGATGGACAGTCAAGAGACAGAATAAAGCAAAAGGTAGTACTAATCTACAATCCAGTTTCAGGGCCACCTAGATAAATGAGGGGCCTGGGGGCACTCTATGAAGTGAACTGGACCAAGGCTAAATTCACTGTACAGTACAGAATTTAAATGCGAGAGAACTAGTAACAATCAGAGGGATTATTAAGTCTTCAATTACATAGATGTTCATCAAAGGGCATTTTATAATTCCTGCCTCCTCTGAAATATGGCAAAAGCAGCAGTACCTGTAATAGCAGAACTATGAGTTTCTCAGTTAAGAAATGCATCCCCAAGTTCAGGACTACTGGTCCATATCTTGGCAAATCTAAAGGACCTCACATCCAAATAAATAAAAGACTGTTTCATATGCCAAGAAATGACATTTAGCCTTAGAATAGATGCATCCCACTGCCAGAATACAGAAACCCTACTTCATGATAGAATAAAATCAGACATTTTAAACTCTGAACCTTCTTTGCATCTTGGTAAAGCTGATTTGGTGGATTAGATTTTTCCTAGCAAGGAACTAAGGAACAGTGGGGTTCAAACATACTATTACACAATCTGCAATTATCCAGGAACCAGTGGAGTACAGCAGAAAGATCAATGACCTGGGTGTTAAAAGAGTCAGTCATAAATCTTATTGTCTCTACTTTTCATTTATATATCCTTGGGCAATATATATGTAAGGGAGTTTTGCAAAAGTATGTGGAGCATGATATCATATATTCACAAGGTTTTACCAATTACAAAGGACTTATCAACACATTGTCTCCTCATAAGATCGTCCTTAGATGGAATTTTGCAAGGGTTAAATGAGATAATTCACATAAAGCACTTGGAGGGTGCCTGAGAATCAGAATAAGAATGCAATGAATGGCAGTTATTAGTAGTAGTAATAGTATTAGTTTGACACTCATGCCAATCCCATGTGCTAGAGAGATTGTCATCTCCACATTGCCAAGTTTTAAAAAACTGCAGCCCAAGAGAAATAATGTGACCGGTCCAAAGTCACAAAGCTGGAATATTAGAGCCTGGACTGGATCTCATGCATGTTTTCCCTTTTCCAGTGTACATTCCCACTCTTCTGGTCCTGGCCTCATATTGCCCCTGACCCCAAGAGCTCCTTCAATGCATCAGTATAGAACAGAGGCTCCTAACCTTCACTGCTCATAAGAATGCCCCAGCGAGTTTTAAAAAGTACTGAGTCTCAGACCCCAAAGCAGTCTAATGAAATCAGAATGTCCTATGGGAGATTTCTTCCTCTTCCACTCTAGCCACAGTGACTATGCCTGAATCTGGAACTCAAAGTCAGTTCCCCCAACTCCAAACACAGCACCCTTTCTGCTTCCACAAGTGAACACTAGCAGCCCCAAGAAGGGAGGCACCAATCACAGAAAAACAAGACTTTAAAAAATGGAAGATGGTCAAAGAGGTGGATGGCCAGGAAAATGTAAGGGGTTTAGGGGACAAGGTGCCTGAGAAGGGGTCAAACTGAAGAGAATGAATAGAGATGCAGGTATTGGCTTACTTTTCCAGACATGGGGGAAATATGCAGCATGAATAATCCCCCTAAACTGGATACAAAAAAAGAAAAAACAAACAAACAAACAAAAAAACTAGTATACTGGTTGACTGCATCATGTCTTTGTGGAAGTAGAGCAGAATCAATCAGCATTGGCCAGGCTCAGTGGCTCATGCCTGTAATCCCAACGCTTTGGGAGGCCGAGGCAGGCAGATCACCTGAGGCCAGGAGTTTGAGACCAACTTGGCCAACATGGTGAAACCCGTCTCTACTGAAAAAACAAAAATTCGCTGGGCGTGGTGGTGAGTGCCTGAAATCCCAGCTACTCGGGAGGCTGAGGCAGGAGAGCACTTGAACCCTGGAGGTGGAGGTTGCAGTGAGTTGAGATCATGCCACTGCACTCCAGCTTGGGTGAAAGAGCGAGACTCCATCTCAAAAAAAAAAAAAAGAAAGAAAAAAGAAAAAAGAATCAATCAGCATGCCAGGCAACTCTCAAATGAAACTTCCTTGATAGTGATTGCTATTGAACACAGATGTGTGCTTCTGAGGCGGAGAATGGGTGGTAAATTTTTTGTACTTCATAACAGTATAACAGAGTAATCAATCTAAATGTGAATGTCTAGTAGAATCCATTAACCAACATATTTTTACTAGTCAAGCTAATGGAGATCCTTCTTAGCTCCAAACTCACCTACGAGAAAACTCATGCCACTGAGGTTAAGTAATCCTGATAAATTGAGATCAGATTCATTCTCTAGATAACCATAAAATATGGAGATCCCATCTCATGATCTTCCAGTGACAGTCTACCAAGCCGTCTCTTTATCCCCCATCCTCACATGCAGCAGGCACTGTTTCTCGCTGGCAGTGGGATCAGAACCACTGTCAAGAGATCAGAGGATCAGAGTGGCAAGCTGTGGTCAGAACAGCAAAGGCAGCTCTGGATATTAAGAGTCAAGTTTTTCCAGATGTCCAGGCTGCTAATGCTGGCAGGATTATCACTTCCTTCCAGGGCTGATATTAGAGGTGGAATCCTCCTCCTTCATGTAATTTCTCCCCCAGACTTCGCAGCAAGTTCTCAAGTTTTGTCTCAAGTGGGAGAAGTCCAGTTATGTCACTGTTCAAAAAATATTTATTTCTTCCCTTTGCCAAAACCCAACAAGAAAACTCTACTCTGTCACCTCATGGGTATGTTTTCTTGATCCGTGCCAGGCCTCAGATGTGCAGGCCCTTTTTCAGGTTGTAATGCAGCTCCTGCTTGGCTTCTGGGGTCTGTAAGTTACTTTGTCTCGGGTTAGCCATTGCCTTTTTATGTAGAGTGTTGCCTTGTATGGGATCGGCTAGAAAAATCTTAAAAAAAAAAAAAAAAGGTTGGGGGTGGGGCATAGCATTCTCACTTCAGAGGGATAAAGACGACAAGAACAAAAGTTTTAGGCAGATGACAATGGATCCTGTCAATTAGACTAGGTGAAGTTAAAGCAAATGAATGCCTTACTGAGGAAGATGGAACATGGGGAGGGAAAGAAAATGAGGCTGGAGGAATCCAAGTACAATGGGAGTGACACTGATTATCCAAAGAGACCTTTAAGAGCACGTGCGCCAGTCCCAGCAATGCCATGATAAAGAGCTACAACACAAAAACCTGCGCCTTGCTCACCCAGGGATCACAAATAACCAGAATTCCCAGGAAAAACTCATGTTTCAATCTAGCAGGAGCCCAACTAAATACCACCAAATGCCAAGCTGGGCACTCTTCTGGGAGAAATCAAAGGGATGGGACCATGTGTGGCAAGGGGAACTCAGGGTCTCTTTTTAATGTCTCAG